>NC_091464.1:95889189-96186689 GCF_027789765.1 Dendropsophus ebraccatus
GTGTTGCCTAGAATGTAGAGTTCCCCCTAGGAAGTACATTGTTGTCCCCTGGTTTAAATGCGTGCCAATGAGGTAAAGAGGTGCTCCCCTCCTTCCAGTTGGGTAAATAAATACCCTCACACATACAGACGTCAATCTTTTTACCTACTTGCCTCTTAGTATAGATAGGTGCCTACTTCCTTCTTGGAGATAAAGTGGTGCCCCCTCCTTCCAGGAGTTAGTTGCCCTTCCTAAGTTTAAAATGGTGCCCTTTAGTATAGATAGATGCCCCCTCCTCATTCAAAGAAAGAGGTACCCCCATTCTCCCAGAAGGTAGATGGTTGCCCCTAAGTTGAGATAATTGCCCCTCTTCTCTCTGGAAGTAGATAAGGTAGATACTCTCTACTATGCTCCCTGGCTAGCAGTGCCTGCACTTCCCGACCCTGCAGCCTGGAGGCGCCTGTGCAGATCTCTGGATAGACTGTGCAGCGCAGGCCCCAGGCGTCCATTGCCCATAGGGTGACCCTCCAGAGTCCTGAATTCCTGGTGCCAGTAACTGATATCAAAGCTGCTATTGAAAGCAATGAACCTGTGACCCTCATCCTCCATTTATTCTTCCAGCCTCCACCATTACAGTTCTAACCTCCAATGTGACTGGAAAGAAGGGCAGTAATGTGATTCTCAATTGCACCTTCACCCCTGATGTGACACAGTCCAGTAACGTTCTATGGGAGAAGGTGGGAGACACCGGAGTCGTGTACAGATACGAGGATGGAAAGATCTCACTGACCAACCAGAACCCCAACTTCAGTGGCCGGACGTTGCTCTTCACCGGCCAGCTGTCTGCGGGGAACGCCTCCCTGAGAATAAGTCCTGTGTACATGATGGACGCTGGGGACTATAAATGTACAGTCTCCAATTCCAGGGGGCGCGGAGAAAGCAAACTGAGCCTGGATGTAAAAGGTGGGTAAAGGCGGAGATGACTGGGGTTATATGGACTATATAGACATCTAGGATGGCACCGCCATGGGGTTTCAGGCTTATATAGATAGATAAGGATTAAAGTAAATATTAGCTCCTTCCTGAGCATCATGGACCTCTGAGCCTTAGACTAGGCCGAGGCTTCACCAACCAACAAGACAATGAGCCTGGACTCACAGCAAGGACCACACAGGAGCAGGTAAGGGACAACTCTGTGAATGTCCTCTGCTCAGACCAGTCAATGGCATCCACTGCAGGCCCCCATCCATCCTGACAGAGCAAGAGAGTCCAAACATCCGCTAATCCGGGTGTAAACATTGTGGCCTCATAGCTAAAAAGACTGGACTAGGATGATGGGGACCAGGGGCAACATAACAACATGTGCCACCAGGGACCAGGGCTGGAGACTTCCCCAATGCACTGTGTGTGTATAAATATAAATTACCCATATATCCTATAAAGCTACCAGCATAATGTGCGAAGCACTATAGTAATAAATAACACCGTCCACCTTCTCATACCCTGTTTTATACATTTCATATAGAGGAACATTCAAACGTTTCCATATAATGCAAAATAATAGTGTGATACCAATAACACCACACACTGCTCTGATAATACCGTCATAGCATAATACAGGTTTACCTTGCTAAAGTAATATCATAGTAACATTGTTATACATCATGTATGGCAAATTATACCCTCATACTGTGGCCTTATAATATCGCCATACATTGCTGGTAGGGAATCTGCAATCACCCGGCTCCTACCTGAGGTGCTGACAGTGTGCTGTAGTTGGCAATCCCCTTGTCAGCATGGTACCATCAGGGGCGGTCTTTGTATTTCTGGGGCCCCAAGCGAAGTTATGTCTGGGCCCCCCCTCGACACGCACTCCACAACAATAGACCGCTGTGTGCTGCCCCCAGTAGAATATACCCCTTGTGCGCAGCCACCAGTAGTATATACCCCTTGTGTGCTGCCCCCAGTAGTATATACCCCTTGTGTGCTTCCCCCAGTAGTGTATAGACGCCTGTGTGTTCCCCTAGTTATATATAGTCCCCCCTTGTGCTCCCCCAAAAGTATATAGACCCCCTGTGTGCTGTCCCAGTTGTATATAAACCCCCTGTGTGCTGCCCCCAGTCGTATATACCCCCTGTGCTGCCCCCAGTTGCATATACCCCCTGTGTGCTCCCCCACTAGTATATAGACCCCCTGTGTGCTTCCCCACTTGTATATAGCTCCCCTGTTTGCTCCCTCAGTGGTGTATAGCCCCCCTGTGTGCTCCCCCACTTGGATATAGACCTCCTGTGTGCTCCCCTACTTGGATATAGACCCCTGTGTGCTCCTCCAGTAGTATATAAACCCCCTGTGTGGTTCCCCCAGTAGTATATAGACCCCCTGTGTTCTCCACCAGTATTATATAGATCCCTGTGTGCTCCCCCAGTAGTATATAGACCACTGTGTGCTCCTCCAGCAGTATATAGACCCCCTGTGTGCTGCCCCCAGTTATATATAGACCCCCTGTGTGCTGCCCCCAGTTATATATAGACCCCCTGTGTGCTCCCCCAGTTATATATAGACCCCCTGTGTGCTCTCCGTTATATATAGACCCCTGTGTGCTGCCCCCAGTAGTATATAGACCCCCCGTGTGCCCCATCAGTAGTATATAGACCTCTGTGTGCTCCTCCAGTAGTATATAGACCCCCTGTGTGCTGTCCCAGTAGTATATAGACCCCTGTGTGCCCCCCCAGTTATATATAGACCCCCTGTGTGCTGCCTCGGCAGTAAATAGACCCCCTGTGTGCCCCACCAGTAGTATATAGACTCCTGTGTGTTCCCCCAGTAGTATATAGACTCCCTGTGTGCCCCACCAGTAGTATATAGACTCCCTGTGTGCCCCACCAGTAGTATATAGACCCCCTGTGTGTTCCACCAGTAGTATATAGACCCCCTGTGTGCTACCCCAGTAGTATATAGACCCCCTGTGTGATCCCCCAGTAGTATATAGCCCCCCTGTGTGCTTCACCACTTAGATATAGACCTCCTGTGTGCTCCCCCAATTGTATATAGACCCCATTCTGCTGCCCCCAGTTATATATATAGACCCCCTGTGTGCTCCCCCAGTTATATATAGACCCCCTGTGTGCTCCCCGTTATATATAGACCCCCTGTGTGCTGCCCCCAGTAGTATATAGACCCCCTGTGTGCCCCATCAGTAGTATATAGACCCTCTGTGTGTTCCCCCAGTAGTACATAGACCTCTGTGTGCTCCTCCAGTAGTATATAGACCCCCTGTGTGCTGTCCCAGTAGTATATAGACCCCTGTGTGCCCCCCCCCAGTTATATATAGACCCCCTGTGTGCTGTCTCGGCAGTAAATAGACCCCCTGTGTGCCCCACCAGTAGTATATAGACTCCTGTGTGTTCCCCCAGTAGTATATAGACCCCCTGTGTGCCCCACCAGTAGTATATAGACCCCCTGTGTGCCCCACCAGTAGTATATAGACCCCTGTGTGTTCCCCCAGTAGTACTTAGACCCCCTGTGTGCTACCCCAGTAGTATATTGACCCCCTGTGTGATCCCCCAGTAGTATATAGCCCTCCTGTGTGCTCCCCCAATTGCATATAGACCCCATTCTGCTGCCCCAAGTAGTATATAGACCCCCTGTGTGCTGACCCAAGTAGTATATAGACCCCTCTGTGAAGCCCCAGTAGTCTATAGCCCCCTGTGTGCTCCCGCAGTTATATATAGCCCCCCCTGTGTCTTCCCCGTTATATAGCCCCACTGTGTGCTCCCCCATTTATATAGACTCCCGCTGTGCGCTCCCCCAGTTACACAGGCCCCTGTGTGCTCCCCCTCCCATACAGTATATAACACAATAAAACAAACACTTATACTCACCTGGGTCCGGGCGTCTCCTCTTCTCTTCACTCTTGTGGCCGCAAGGGTTTTCCCTGCGGTCACAAGAGGCTGCGCTTCCCTTGTCCTGGCGCCGATGCTCCAGTGATGTCACTGGAGCACCGGCACCACAAGGACAGAGCGGCCACTTCCTGCGGCCACAAGAGTGACTGACAGGAAGGTAGCCAATGGCTCCCGCCCTGTCAGTGCTGCTGCTGCATGTAACTGTGAGCGCTCATTACAAGTGCTCAAAGTTACAGTTCAGATCGCAGCAGCGAGCAGGGCAGTGGCCCTGTCTATCGGTCTTGAGCACAAGAGAAGAGCGGGGCGTGGGGGCCCCCCTGGATGTTGGGGGCCCCAAGCGATTGCTTGGGGTGCTTGGTGCCAAAGACCGCTACTGGGTACAATGCTCTCCTTCTGTAATGAAGAGTCAAAGAGGAATTGTGGCTCAGCATTTGTGCCTCCCTCTGGCCGCCTCACTCTTCCTCCCTCTCCTTCATGAATAGGCTCTGCTGCCCATCCTCCTGCTTGCTCAGCTGTCAGCCAGTGTCTCTAATTGCAGATCAGTCCTCTGTAGGCAGTTTAATTCTGAAAGAAACCTGTGTGGAGATGATCAGCATTTTTTTTCCTCTGTTCGATTCCTTTGATTAAACCCAGGAAAAAATAACTGTTGCTGGTCTCCACACAGGTGATTTACCCCTAGACGACAACTCCAACATATTTAGACTAGGAGATTCAACTATATCTGAGTGTTTCTTTCAGATATAACCTGCCTACAGAGGACTGATCTGCAATCAGAGACACTGGCTGACAGCTGAGCAAGCAGGAGGTCGGGCAGCAGAGACACTGGCTGACAGCTGAGCAAGCAGGAGGCCAGGCAGCAGAGACACTGGCTGACAGCTGAGCAAGCAGGAGGCCTGGGCAGCAGAGACACTGGCTGACAGCTGAGCCAGCAGGAGGCCGGCAGCAGAGACACTGAATGACAGCTGAGCGAGCAGGAGGCCGGGCAGCAGAGACACTGACTGACAGCTGAGTAAGCAGGAGGCCGGGCAGCAGAGGCACTGGCTGACAGCTGAACGAGCAGGAGGCCGGGCAGCAGATGCACTGGCTGACAGATGAGCGAGCAGGAGGCCAGCAGCAGAGACACCGACTGACAGCTGAGTGAGCAGGAGGCCGGGCAGCAGAGACACTGACTGATAGCTGAGTGAGCAGGAGGCCGGGCAGCAGAGACACTGACTGACAGCTGAGTAAGCAGGAGGCCGGGCAGCAGAGACACTGATTGACAGATGAGCAAGCAAGAGGCCAGGCAGCAGAGGCACTGGCTGGCAGCTAGGCGAGCAGGAGGCCAGGCAGCAGAGACACTGGCTGACAGCTGAGCGAGCAGACCGGGCAGCATTGATTATAAAAAATTATTATTATTATTATTATTATTCATAAAGAAGAGTGAGGAGGAAGGAGTGGTGAGGCGGCCAGAGTGCGACACAAACACTGAGGCACAACTCCTCTTTGACTCTTCATTACAGTAGATCTGTGTATAATCCCCTGCACGGACACATTACCAAAAGGCACCATGCTCACTGTCACCACCTCACGTAGGGCCTGAGAGCTGACAGATTCCCTTTAAACAAGGACATTATAATACACCAAAATAGTAGCACAATCTATTGCAAAAATAATACTGTGCTTTATTAATTCAAGTCATATTTCCTATCTCAGGATTTCATTGTAAGAGCGTCTTCTGATCCAGACAACCACATTTGTCAGACCCGGTCAGATTTATCCTGTTGAGCCCTTCTTGGGGATTTGGCCTTTTATGTTTCTTCAGTTATTATACATTAGCATACCTATAGTATTTTCTGATGAGGATTCTCCCCTTACTCCACCAGATTTAACCTTGACCATTATAACCGCCGATGCGGTTGGACTTACTGGTGATAGTGTGACTCTCCGTTGCAATTTCCCCCCTGATATGAGCCACTCCAGCAATGTTTTGTGGGAGAAGGTGGGGAACACGGGAGTCGTGTACAGATACGAGAATGGGAAGATCGTGCTGACCGACCAGAACCCAAACTTCAGTGGTCGGACGTCGCTCTTCACCGACCAGCTGTCTGCAGGAAGCGCCAGCCTGATGATACGTAACATGCAGACGACGGACGTCGGTGTCTACAGATGTACAATCACCAATTCTAATGGGCAGGGAAGTAACACGCTGAGCCTCGATTTGGGAGGTGAGTGAACAAAGGCTGGAGATTAGGGGGGAGCCACATTCACTCCGGCTCTGGGTCAATGGAATTGATTGCTGCATTTGATTAGAATTCGATTGCCCAAAAAAAGTCCCATATGACCCTCCGAGGTCTCCTAGAACTGTATCCAACTGTATCTAAACCCATTCACTCTTTTAACACCCAGATGGAGTAACTTCTAGCCCTTCTGATCACTTCCATGGTGATCGTCATTTTGAAGAATTTGATCAAAACAAATCTCAAACATTTCAAATTGTGACAAATCTGATTTTTTGGGGGAGAAATTCTGGACTCTTCATTGACGTCACACACTAGATGATATACAATACATTATAATTACACACCACTTGTATCTCCAGCTTACAGTACTGTGACCATAACAAAAACCTCCAGCACCAGCCTGCGCTGCTCATCCAACAGCTGGTACCCCAAACCTACAGTCCAATGGTTGGACAGCACCGGACGCGACCTCACTTACCTCTCCAGCACAAACTATGTGACCAGTGGCAGGACCTTCAAAGTCATCTCTGATATAAGGGTCACAGTTCGTACCTATATGTGTGTCATGAAGAACGCCTTCGCCAAACAGATAGCTGTATATTCAGGTATGTAACGTGGAAACGATTGTATTTCATGTAATAGGTAAATGTAATGCTATGCTTGTAATGCGAGGTTCATGACATCACATATGTTTGTGCATGGTGACATCACATGTTCAATAAGAGGCTGATGATAGCATCCAAGATAGAAGCAAGTGTGTTTATTCACACATCAGGGTACAACAGAAACGTTGCAAACACACTTGCTTCTATCTTGGATGCTGTGGGCCTACCTGCGTGCATCCTGCATCTACATTGTTGGCCATAACCGGAGCATCTCCAGGGTGCTGTTGGACCTTATTTGTTTAAAAGGTTGATGATGTCACATGTGTATAGCTCTATCTGTAAACGAAGTTTTTATTCTCTTTTAGGTTAACAAATAGCAAACCTGGAGGTTATAAACTCATTGATGGATATTCTCTGGGAATATGAAGAGCGTGAATTACCATCAGTGACGGTGGAGCTCCGGGCAACTATTTATGGACATTATTTATTCTGTATGGCGCTGGGTGCACTGGGTTATGTTAAAGTACTTCTTATCTGTAACGTTCTAAGGACCCAGCAGTACTGTATTGTATTCTGCTTGTACCTGGGAGTCTATGGATACACCCCTGATGTATGCACATAATGGATGAAATGTATGTGTATATAGCATATGTTTTAAGTTACTTCTTTTGCCTCCACCACCGATGTCACTGTGTTTCTGTATTTCTTTTGTTACTTAAGTGTTTCACTGTGACAGATATCAGGAGTGAGTGGCATTGTGCACCCTAGAGGGCTCAGTTTATTCTGACATTGTTTGATTTTCTTCTCCATAATAATTACTTTTTGTTGGATGTTTTTTAGTCACGCACCTGTGGAACCGCCATGGGGTGTAATGTGACCCCACCTATATGCCAATATCTACATGGTGGCCATGGGAGACATGTCAGACATTATCAATAGTATATACCCTGAAATCACTGCGGCGAGTGTGGCCGGTCTCCTTCTGTTCAGTAGATGAGTCCAAAGCACAAGAAATGGAAAGACCAACATACATCCAGTGAAACCAATGGAAGGATTGACCAACGATCATCTGGTGTCACTGACAGCACAGATGGAGCAGTTATATATGTCTGGCAGCTTGTCTTTGTCAGCTCCATAAAGAATAGAGAGATAGTGTACTGGAGATCGCAGGGGGGGCCATTGGTGGGGGGTCCCACAATCCTGTGGATCCAGTAGATAGGGCATAACTACTCCAGATAGGAATACTTCTCTAATGATCTGACACATATTTATGTATGGATTATGTATTTATATATTTTCTGTGCATGATTTAATGGCGTAAACATGATGTATATGAGTATCCCCCCACTTTCTGTAATGTAAGGGTTGATGAAGGCTCGGATACACAAATAGTGCCACTTATTGTCTGCATATTTGGATGCAATAAATAATAAAGACTTGAGCATGGCTTCCGTTTTTATCTTTGATGATAAACCTGAGATGAGGATTACTGGTGCCACTTACACTGTAGCTCCTGGCAGAAGTTGTGGCAAATTTAAACTTAGGGCACTATTAGATGAAGAGATGCCCTGTCTTTTTCTCCTGTTTGTTATTTTGTCCTGGAACCTAGCTGAGGAAGGAACAATGCGGTTGGGGCCCCCTGTTAGGGAGGTGGGTACCCTAAAAGGGAGGGTGAGCTACTGGTTTGGACATGAGTGTGCTATCTCTCCTCTAAACAGTCCCTAGCCGGTGGCGTAACGTTCGGCATTGTCTGATTTTCTTCTTTTACAGCTCATATTATTTGTGTGCGTTTAGTTTGCTCCAAACTTGAAGGTCGTTCTTTTCATGCAGAACTATTAAAAGTTATTTATTAATCTTTTTCTTTGTCTAAGGGTGGTAAACTAGTCTGTGACTGTGTAAACTGGTCTGTGACTGTGGTGTCCCACCACGGATGCAGTCCTATGCACCTTAGTAAGTCATTCTTTCAGGTTAACAAGTGGGAGATGAGGTACCTTATTTTCCCCACTAGATGTCACCACAGTTGACCAGTTACAGGTGCTCTCTCTTCTTATCCTATTCTATTCTTCTTCTCTCACCCACACTCAGCCCCACCACTCAAAGGAGCGTTTAGAGGTAGTCCCTGTAGGAGAAGTTAGTTCCGTGTGGGAAGAAGAAGAGGGAGTTCAGACTAGTTTCCAGTGTGAACAGATGTTTGAGAAAATAGCTCCAAGAGAGACTTTCCTTTGCAAGCAACTACCACAGTTATGCAGAACTAAGCTCCACTTAGGGGAGAGAAGCCACCTAGGATAACCCTAGCCCACGCCAGGAACCTCTCAAAACCGTGCAGTCTCCTGAAAGAAAAGGAGCTGACCCCAGTAGGACAAAGCTACCAGAATTGGTCTACGTATCCTACTACATAGCGCAAGGCAACTGGGTAATCTCGGAAGTCTGCTACATCCAGATAACCGATGACTGGGGCTCATGCTACCCACCTAGTATGGGTTCTACACAACTAGGGGATAGAAGGCGGTCAGGCTATAGTCTAAATGTGTGTATGAGTATCACTTACTACTTATCTACACTTCAGTTCCGGCAGAGTACAGATTCTACATTGGGCAGGGCTCCTCTGGCAACTCCTCTTCTCTTCCTTCTCTTCAAAAAGCGCTTACTACTACAAGCACCTACTTCTACAAAGCACTGGTTTATGCTACTGTCAGCAACCACTTTTGTCAACATTTGCACTTCCTGTATTGAGTGTACTGTTCACCTGCAACTTAGTTCAGTAAAGTGTTCTGTTTTTGTACTAAACGCATGGGACTCTGTCTTGTCTTCCCTCACCTGCACCCACACACACCACTGTTTTCCTTGGATTATTTTTCCCCTTCTCTGTAAGTGGTGGTACCCACATTCCAGGTGGGTCTACTACTACTCCAGGTTGCCGTGTCAAGCGCCCAAGGGACCGCAAGAAGACATGAGGTTACCAATGATTTGGGGGTATAAAGCAGCCAAAACAGGTACCAACATCACACCTGTGTACTACTACAGTACTGGCATCACAAATAACAACATCACAGTAACTGGCCGAGTAAAACCCAGCACATGACTGTGTAACTTGGTCCGTGACTGTGTAAAATGGTCCGTGACTGTGTAAACTGGTCCGTGACTGTGTAAACTGGTCCGTGACTGTGTAAACTGGTCCGTGACTGTGTAAAATGGTCTGTGACTGCGTAAAGTGGTCTGTGACTACGTAAAATGGTCTGTGACTATGTAAAATGGTCTGTGACTGCGTAAAGGGGTCTGTGACTGTGTAAAGGGGTCTGTGACTGTGTAAAGTGGTTTGTGACTGTGTAAAGTGGTCTGTGACTGTGTAAAATGGTCTGTGACTGCGTAAAGGGGTCTGTGACTGTGTAAAGTGGTCTGTGACTATGTAAAGGGGTTTGTGACTGTGTAAAATGGTCTGTGACTGCGTAAAGGGGTCTGTGACTGTGTAAAGTGGTCTGTGACTATGTAAAATGGTCTGTGACTGTGTAAAGGGATCTGTGACTGTGTAAAGTGGTCTGTGACTGTGTAAAGGGATCTGTGACTGTGTAAAGTGGTCTGTGACTGTGTAAAGTGGTCTATGACTGTGTAAAGTGGTCTATGACTATGTAAAATGGTCTCTAGACCACTGGGACTTACACAGAGGCGCGATATGGACACCTAACCTAGTCCTTGTTATTTGGAATTTCAACTATAAAAGGAAACCCGCTCAGCACTGGTGACACTGGTTCTACAGCTTACAAGGGGGGGTAGGATTTCCACCAAGCAGACATTTTACCAAGATGGCAAAAACTTGGAAGATATTGGAAAGCAAAAGAGCTCATTCCTGGTTGTATAACCTGTTAATAAAGATGCGTGCAGTGCAGAGTGCGTACACACTCCATTACTCTTTCAATTACACTCTCCATTATGGAATCCATTACTCTCTATTACTCGCTCTACATTACTCTCCCCATTACGCTCTCCATTACACTCTCTCTATTACTCTCTCTCCATCACATGCTGCCTACTCTCTCCATTAACTCTCCATTACACACTGCCTTATTCTCTCCATTACTCTCTCCATTACGCCTTCCATCATTCTCTCCATCACTCATTCCATTACTAGCTCCATTACTCTCTCAATTAGGTTCCCTATTACTCTGTCCATTACTCTCCCCATTACTCTCTCCATTACGCTCTCTATTTCTCCCTCCTTTTCTCCCCATACTTTACTAACAGCCGTTAGCTTTCCCTCCCAGTCTCCCCATACACCTTCACTAACAGCTCTCAGCTCTCCCACCTGTCTTCCCAATACACCTTCACTAACAGCTGTCAGCTCTCCCACCTGTCTTCCCCATACACCTTCACTAACAGCTGTCAGCTCTCCCACCTGTCTTCCCCATACACCTTCACTAACAGCTGTCAGCTCTCCCTCCTGTCTTCCCCATACACCTTCACTAACATCCGCCAGCTCTCCCTCCTGTCCTCCCTATACACCCTCACTAAGAGCTGTCAGCTCTCCCTCCCGTCCTCCCTATACACCCTCACTAAGAGCTGTCAGCTCTCCCTCCTGTCTTCCCCATACACCTTCACTAACATCCGCCAGCTCTCCCTCCTGTCCTCCCTATACACCCTCACTAACAGCTGTCAGTTCTCCCTCCTATCTTCCCCATACACCTTCACTAACAGCCGTCAGCTCTCCCTCCCTCCTGTCCTCCTCATACACCTTCACTAACAGCCGTCAGCTCTTCCTCCCTCCTATCCTCCTCATTCATCTTCACTAATAACCGTCAGCTCCCCCTCCCGTCCTCCCCATACACCTTCACTAACAGCTGTCAGCTCCCCCTCCCATCCTCCCCATACACCTTCACTAACAGCTGTCACCTCTCCCTCTCGTTCTCCCCTATCTACATCTGTCGTGTCTACATCTGTCCTTCGCAAAAGTCTGTACTCTAAGTAAACTGTGGTGATGAAGCAGTACCTAAGTTTTCCCACAGGATGTCACTGTTGTATGTAACGCTACTTATGTTTTGCACAGCTGCAGGTAACCAAAGGGTTATTGTTTATTGTGATCTGTACATCAATGAGGACCTTCTTTTTCTCTACCTATCTCCTTTCTTTTATGCTTTTCTTCTCCACCACTCACAGGGGGTATTACATCACCTGTAGGAAGTTGTTACATGGGTAGTGGAAGCATACACCCACACCTAGTCAGTCTTAGCTACCTTTCTGAGCAGAGAGGAGGCAAAAAAAGTTGGTCCCTACCGTGTTCCATCTGGCCCTGGCTTTGCCCGGTCCCCACTCCAGAGCTACACTCTGCAGTCTTAGTCTAGTTGTTTAGTAGAGCAGACGTATGTGGGAGACTTAGACACCGTTTTCTTGAAAGCAGCACTTCCACACACTATGCAGTGTTAAGCTACTCAAAGGGAGAGGACTAGTCGGAGAAAAAACCCAACCCACGCTGAGAACCAGTCTAAAAGTGCAGGACAGTATCCTGATAACAAGAGGAACTGATCCGGATAGAGCAAAGTTGCTAGAAGCCTACGTACTCTATCTCGTAGAGCAGGTGTCACCAGGGAACCTTGGCCACTCTGCTCAACCCAAGTAACAGGGTCTGGGGCTTGTGTCACTGTCTAGGACGGGTCGCCCAACATTGGTGGGTAAAAGGTGTAAAGACAAGAAGTCAAAACACAGGCACAATAAACGTCTATTCTCAGGTCTACAGTATTCTACTACTTCTTCTTCTTCTAATGTTCTGGCAGAGCACACTTCTACCCTGGGTTGGCACTCTTATGACATCCCCCTCTCTACTACTCTGAACCTGCAGTACAAACTTCTCTCCACTGTTCTAAACTTTCAGTACAAACTCCTCTCAACTACTCACAGCTCTTATACTCTAAAGGTCCTCAGTACAGTTTACTGTCTCGTCTTTTCTCAGTAAAGAAGATTTATTTATGCTAACGGGACAGTGGATACCACATCCGTGGGTCATCTCCCCTTTCTGTGTACCGATAGTCCGGGTGGGTCATGACTCCACTCCGGACCACCGTGATAAGTACCCAAGGGACCCCCTCACATCCCGGCAGGTCACCGACCACAGGGGAAAGGATATAGCCAGCCTCACTAAACTAAAAGCAGGTGTGCCCCCATACCTGTGTGCCCAACCGTCACTGGCGTCATGACAGTATACCATCTGGTTAAGCTATATTCTGACCAACCACTACAGTAGTGGCGTCACATGTTACCACCTAGCAAGTGACCGGTCGAGCACACACCACACACGTCTCCAGTTTTTACCAACCTGGTGATAACAAATGTCTCCCAGACCCCCCTGTGCTGCTCATCCCCCAGCTGGTACCCAGACCCAGTGTCAGCTGGCTGGACGCTTCCCCAAGGGACATCACTGGTCTCTCCAACATCACCTATGTGGCCGGGATCAGCAGCATCTTCACCATTATCTCTGATTTCAAGGAAGCTGAAAAGGACAAGCATTATACATGTGTTATGACATCACCGGTGGGATATATAAGTGTGGTGTAGCCCCGGTGTGTGGCTCGACCGGTCGTTTGCCAGATGGTGAAGTGTGACCACTACAGTGATGGTTGGTCGGGGAATAGCTCAGCCAGATGTTAGGTTGTCGTGACGCCAGTGCGGGTTGGGCACACAGATATGGTGGCACACCTGCTTTTAGTTTAGTAAGGCTGGCTATACCCTTTCCCCTGTGGTCGCTGACCTGCCGGGCTGTTTGGGGGTCCCTTGGGTACTTATCACAGTGGTCCGGAGGGGAGTTGTAACCCACCCGGACTATCGGAACTGCCACCCGCAGAAAGAGTAGATGACCCAAGGAAGGTGCTGTTAGGGCCTTATTACACTGGACGATTATCGTGCAAAAAATTGTTATATTGTTCGAATTTAAACGATAATCGCTCTGTGTAATTGCAGGCAACAATCGTTTGTGTGTCGTTGATCGTTGATTTAAGGCCCTATTCCACGGAACGATTATCAGCTGTATTCGATCCATATCGGCCGTTACCATCAATAATCATCCCGTGGAATAGGGCTTTTAAATCTGAGCCTAAAATCATTGTTAATCGTTTGCTAATCGTTCGCTGTAATTCCAGATTCGTTTGCTCAAGTTCCGTATTTGTTTACTAATTGTTCAGTGTAATTGCACATTGTTCATTGTTCTGCTGGGATCAGATGGAGTAAACGATCATAATAACGATAGCCGTAACGATCATAGTAACGACCGTAGCTAACGACCATCGTTCTGTGTAGTATGGTGAACGATTTCAGGTTAACGATAAACAATCTTGTTTGCGATAGTTTATCGTTAAGCGTTAAAAATCACTCCGTGTAATAGGACCCTTACTGTGTAGGTGCTTAGATAAGAATCAGCACAAGAAAGACTTGTGCTGAGAGCTTGAGAGGTAGAATAGCCGTTCTGGCTGAGTTGCGTGCTGAGAAGTAGAGTAAAGGTCCTATTCCACGGGCCGTCATAGAGGAGCAAACAAGAGCTCCATTCCATGCTCTATTCCATGCGGCAGCAGCGAGCGGGTGAGTGCGGGCAGCAGACCGCTGCTTTATCAGTGAACAATGTCGGCTGATCGTTGCCCTTTATTCCACCGGACGATTATTGGCCGTAACGGACGATACTTACACCCGCGCTGCAAAATAGAGTACATAGGCTTCTAGCAACTTTGCTCTATCCAGATCAGTTCCTCTTTCTTCAGGATACTGTCCTGCACCTTTAGACTGGTTCTTGGCATGGGCTGGGATGATCCCTGACTTGTACTCTCTGAGGGTCTTTAGCACTGCATAGTGTGTAGAAGTGCTGCTTTCAAGAAAAGAGTGTCCTTGCTTCCCATGTGTGTCTGCTCACTACCACACTATAGACTACACTGGACGCAGACTACTTCTCCTCTAACAAGGGACCTGGCATAAGCAAGGACCCAACTTGACTGCTGTAGAGACTGTGCTGGCTTGCGTCCTCCCTCTTCAAGAACCAGACTAGGAACTCCTAACACTTCCTCTCCCCATGTGACTATCTCCTACAGGATATGTAATACCTGCTGTGAGTGGGTGAGAAGAGAGTGTAAGAGAAGGAGAAAAGGGATAGGTAGAGAGGAGGAAAGAGCTCTCATTGGTGTACAAATCACAAATAACAATAACATCACAGGTGTGCAATATATAAGTAATGACATCACAGGTGTGTAATATAGAATTGATAACATCACAGGTGTGTAATATAGAAGTGATGACATCACAGCTGTGTAATATATTAGTGATGACATCACAGCTATGTAATATATAAGTAATGACATCACAGGTGTGCAATATAGAAGTGATGACATCACAGGTGTGGGATATATGTGATGACATCACAGCTTTGTAATATAGAAGTGATGACATCACAGGTGTGGGATATATGTGATGACATCACAGTTTTGTAATATAGAAGTGATGACATCCCAGCTGTGTAATATATAAGTGATGACATCACAGCTATGTTATATATAAGTAATGATATCACAGATGTGCAATATAGAAGTGATGACATCACAGGTGTGTTGTATTAGGGTTAATGATTTATAAAATAAAGTGTCTTGTAAGTATATAAATCAGTGACCCTAGGAATCTCCTAGTATCCTGTGCAAGAGAGGAGTTTATTTTACTGATATAGCTATAGTAAATTAACTGTATAGTAAAATAATATACAGTTACAGCTGCACAGTCCTCTCTATCCCTTCCCTGCACCGATCTCTATGATCATAGAAAGAACAGTGTGGTCATACAGTTACAGCCGCACAGTGCTCTCTATCCCCTCCCTGCACTCATCTCTATAATCATAGAGAGAACAGTGTGGTCATACAGTTACGGCCGCACAGTCCTCTCTATCCCCTCCCTGCACTCATCTCTATAATCATAGAGAGAACAGTGTGGTCATACAGTTACGGCCGCACAGTCCTCTCTATCTCCTCCCTGCACTCATCTCTATAATCATAGAGAGAACAGTGTGGTCATACAGTTACTCAGTAGTGGATTATAATAGGTCAGTTTCGAGCAGCAGCCCGGGGCCCTGAGCTCCTGGGGGGCCCATGACCACCCAAAAAGACTTATACAGTGGTGTACTGTCTCCTGGCTACAAAATCACAAAATTACAAAAAATCACTGTTTTTTTTTTATGGCAATTTTGCACAAATTAGGACATTGTGACATTATCTGTCCTGTACTATGAATGCCAGGCTAGTGCCGCCATAGTTACAGTGAGGTGGGGGGGGCCCAAGCTTGGTGAACACCCCGGGGCCTATGGTAAAGTTAATCCGCCCCTGCAGTTACAGCTGCACAGTCCTCTCTATCCCCTCCCTGCACTCACACTCACAGAGTAGCAACTATTCAGAGAACCACTTTAGGTTGTGGTTCTCTGCATACATTGCTCTATGTTTGGCCATCCTGGCCTGAAGTTGTGGGTCAGTCTGCATGTGACGGTGTCAGCGTCTTCTCTTTTCGTTTTATCATCTTAGTTCTGTGCACTGGTAAATGGCTCTGGTTACAAGTACCTGAACATGACTGCAGCGAAACAGCTGCATGATGAACTGTGGGTGGGTGCAGCAACCACCAGATGGCGCTCACTGCACACTCCACTGCAATGGATGGAACCAGCTGCATGATGAACTGTGGGTGCCTGCAGCCGCCACCAGGGGGCGCTCACTGCAATGAATGGGCCTAAAACAAGGCAATGGTTAAAGGTAGAGACCTATAATTAACACTTCTCTCTCCAGCAGCCTGGGATGGGGGAAGGCAGGGGTACCAATCTTATTATGTCTCTTAGATTGCTCTTTATGTCATGGATCTCTGTTTTTGATTCTTTGATTGTATTATAGCCTGTGGGACCCCCCTGCCTGCAATGTCTTGTGTTGCACTTATGTTGTAACCGGTGATTGTTTCATCTAATAAACAGCCATTGGAGTTATATGGTGAGTGCCGCCTATTCACTACTCTGCATTTCTATATTCTGGAATCCCTATCAGCTCCCAGCACAGCCGGCGCCTTGTGGGGTTCACTGCCCTTGTTCTCTCCCACTGTTCAATAACAACATGAATGTGTAGTCAGAGAAATCCGGAAGAGATAGCAAGTCTCCTGGGGGCCACATGCTGGTCTGGGGTCTGGGTATAGCGGTGTTATCCAGTCACAGTATGGTGGTATTGGTCAGGTCTGGTATGGCAGTGTTATCCAGTCATAGTATGGCAGTGTTGGTCAGGTCTGGTGTGGCGGTGTTATCCAGTCACAGTATGGCGGTATTGGTCAGGTCTGGTATGGCGGTGTTATCCAGTCACAGTATGGCAGTATTGGTCAGGTTTGGTATGGCGGTGTTATCCAGTCACAGTATGGCAGTATTGGTCAGGTCTGGTATGGCGGTGTTATCCAGTCACAGTATGGTGGTATTGGTCAGGTCTGGTGACTGTGTTACACAGTCACAGTATGGCGGTATTGGTCAGGTCTGGTATGGCAGTGTTATCCAGTCACAGTATGGTGGTATTGGTCAGGTCTGGTATGGTGGTGTTATCCAGTCACAGTATGGCAGTATTGGTCAGGTCTGGTATGGCAGTGTTATCCAGTCACAGTATGGTGCTATTGGTCAGGTCTGGTATGGCAGTGTTATCTAGTCACAGTGTTGGCGGTATTGGTCAGATCTGGTATAGCGGTGTTATCCAGTCACAGTATGGCAGTATTGGTCAGGTCTGGTATGGTGGTGTTATCCAGTCACAGTGAGATGGTATTGGTCAGGTCTGGTGTGGCGGTGTTATCCAGTCACAGTATGGCGGTATTGGTCAGGTCTAGTATGGTGGTGTTATCCAGTCACAGTATGGTGGTATTGGTCAGGGCTGGTGTGGCGGTGTTATCCAGTCACAGTATGGCGGTATTGGTCAGGGCTGGTGTGGCGGTGTTATCCAGTCACAGTATGGCGGTATTGGTCAGGGCTGGTGTGGCGGTGTTATTCAGTCACAGTATGGCGGTATTGGTCAGGTCTGGTGACGGTGTTACACAGTCACAGTATGGCGGTATTGGTCAGGGCTGGTGTGGCGGTGTTATCCAGTCACAGTATGGCGGTATTGGTCAGGTCTGGTATGGTGGTGTTATCTAGTCACAGTATGGTGGTATTGGTCAGGGCTGGTGTGGCGGTGTTATCCAGTCACAGTATGGCAGTATTGGTCAGGGCTGGTGTGGCGGTGTTATCCAGTCACAGTATGGCGGTATTGGTCAGGGCTGGTGTGGCAGTGTTATCCAGTCACAGTATGGCGGTATTGGTCAGGGCTGGTGTGGCGAATGTAAATGTGAGGCCTGGAGCTGTTACTTACCAACGACCCAGCAGTAGAGACAGCACTTCCAAACAAAGTCCATGTGGAGTCTATTATATACCAACGCTGGGGTATAATAAACTCCATATGGACTTTGTTTGGAGGTGCTGTCTCTACTGCTGGGTCGTGGATTACCTGATGCCAACCTGGTCCGCTTTGGTGAGGTGTGCACCCACATTTCATTAATATACGGCTGCTGAAAGACTTTATGTTGTCTGTTACCTACCAATCTACCAATCCTGTGGTGACAATTCCCCCAGACAATATGCAGACGGCTCTAATTATTGATCAATGTGGAAATTTCTTTGTTTTATTCATGAAAACCGCGATTCAGACAATGTTTCTCCATGTAGAGAAATGTATGTGGCCGATACCAGGCTCCCATCTCTCCCCCAGTAGTCATGTGCTGTTACCAGGGTTATTGGCCATACGCCTATTGGTTACCGCATGAGGGTCTGACATCTGCTGCATGTGGTGATGTACAGTAACTGTGGGAATGCGGCCTAAGACTGATCAGATATCAATATGATGATCAGAAACTAGAAAATCCTGATGCTGATTGGTGAGAGAAGATGGAGGGGTCTGCAGGTGTAGTGCCGGGGGCAGCAGCTGGTAATACTGCCCTGGGTACTGTATATATGGGGGGGGTCTGCAGGTGTAGTGCCGGGGGCAGCAGCTGGTAATATGGCCCTGGGTACTGTATATATGGGGGGTCTGCAGGTGTAGTGCCGGGGGCAGCAGCTGGTAATATGGCCCTGGGTACTGTATATATGGGGGGTCTGCAGGTGTAGTACCGGGGGCAGCAGCTGGTAATACGGCCCTGGGTACTGTATATATGGGGGGTCTGCAGGTGTATTACCGGGGGCAGCAGCTGGTAATATGGCCCTGGGTACTGCATATATGGGGGGGTCTGCAGGTGTAGTGCTGGGGGCAGCAGCTGGTAATACCGCCCTGGGTACTGTATATATGGGGGGTCTGCAGGTGTAGTGCTGGGGTCAGCAGCTGGTAATACGGCCCTGGTACTGTATATATGGGGGGGTCTGCAGGTGTAGTGCCGGGGCAGCAGCTGGTAATACGGCCCTGGGTACTCTATATATGGGGGGTCTGCAGGTGTAGTGCCGGGGGCAGCAGCTGGTAATACGGCCCTGGGTACTGTATATATGGGGGGTCTGCAGGTGTAGTGCTGGGGGCAGCAGCTGGTAATACGGCCCTGGGTACTGTATATATGGGGGGTCTGCAGGTGTAGTGCTGGGGTCAGCAGCTGGTAATACGGCCCTGGTACTGTATATATGGGGGGGTCTGCAGGTGTAGTGCCGGGGCAGCAGCTGGTAATACGGCCCTGGGTACTCTATATATGGGGGGTCTGCAGGTGTAGTGCCGGGGGCAGCAGCTGGTAATACGGCCCTGGGTACTGTATATATGGGGGGTCTGCAGGTGTAGTGTCGGGGGCAGCAGCTGGTAATACCGCCCTGGGTACTGTATATATGGGGGGCCTGCAGGTGTAGTGCCGGGGGCAGCAGCTGGTAATACGGCCCTGGGTACTGTATATATGGGGGGTCTGCAGGTGTAGTGTCGGGGGCAGCAGCTGGTAATACTGCCCTGGGTACTGTATATATGGGGGGTCTGCAGGTGTATAGCCGGGGGCAGCAGCTGGTAATACGGCCCTGGGTACTGTATATATGGGGGGGTCTGCAGGTGTAGTGCCGGGGGCAGCAGGTGGTAATACGGCCCTGGGTACTGTATATATGGGGGGGTCTGCAGGTGTAGTGCCGGGGGCAGCAGCTGGTAATACGGCCCTGGGTACTGTATATATGGGGGGGTCTGCAGGTGTAGTGCCGGGGGCCCTGGGTACTGCATATATGGGGGGTCTGCAGGTGTAGTGCCGGGGGCAGCAGCTGGTAATACGGCCCTGGGTACTGTATATATGGGGGGGTCTGCAGGTGTAGTGCCGGGGGCCCTGGGTACTGTATATATGGGGGGGTCTGCAGGTGTAGTGCCGGGGGCCCTGGGTACTGTATATATGGAGGGTCTGCAGGTGTAGTGCCGGGGGCAGCAGCTGGTAATACGGCCCTGGGTACTGTATATATGGAGGGTCTGCAGGTGTAGTGCCGGGGGCAGCAGCTGGTAATATGGCCCTGGGTACTATATATATGGGGGCAGTGGCGGTCTTTGGCACCAAGCACACCAAGCGATCGCTTGGGGCCCCCAACATTCAAGGGGGCCCCCATGCCCCGCTCTTGTGCTCAAGACCGCTGGACAGGGCCGCTGCCCCGCTCGCTGCTGCCATCTGAACTGTAACTATGAGCACTCGTAATGAGCACTCATAGTTACATGCAGCAGCACTGACAGGGCGGGAGACATTGGCTCCCTTCCTGTCAGTCACTCTTGTGGCCGCAGGAAGTGTTTTCCCTGCGGTCACAAGTGGCAGCTTTGTCCTTGTGGTGCCGACGCTCCAGTGACATCACTGGAGCATCGGCGCCAGGATAAGGGGAGTGCGGCCTCTTGTGATTGCAGGGAAAACCCTTCCTGCGGCCACAAGAGTGAAGAGAAGAGGAGACGCCCGGACCCAGGTGAGTATAAGTGTTTGTTTCATTGTGTTATATACTATATGGGAGGGGGAGCACACAGGGGTCTGTTTAACTGGGGGAGCGCACATCGGGGGTCTATATAAATGGGGGGAGCACACAGGGGGCTATATAACAGGGGGAACACACAGGGGGGCTATAGACTACTGGGGCTTTACAGAGGGGTCTATATACTACTGGGGGCAGCACACAGGGGGCCTATATACTGCTTGGGGCAGCAGAATGGGGTCTATATACAACTTGGAAAGCACACAGGAGGTCTATATCCAAGTGGGGGAGCACACAGGGGGGCTATATACTACTGGGGGAGCACACAGGGGTCTATATACTACTGGTGGGGCACACAGGGGGTCTATTTATTACTGGGGGAACATACAGGGGGTCTATATACTACTTGTGAGGCACACAGGTGGTCTATATATAACTGGGGGAGCACACAGGGGTCTGTATACTACTGGGGCAGCACACAAGGGGTCTATATAATACTGGTGGGGCACACAGGGGTCTATATACTACTGGGGGAACCACACAGGGGGTTTATATACTACTGGAGGAGCACACAGGGGTCTTTATCCAAGTGGGGGAGCACACAGGGGGGCTAAATACCCCTGAGGGAGCACACAGGGGGCCTATATACTAGTGGGGGAGCACACAGGGGGTATATACAACTGGGGGCAGCACACATGGGGTCTATATACAACTGGGGCAGCACACAGGAGGTCTATATACTTCTGGGGGAGCACACGGGGGGCTATATATAACTGAGGGAAAACACACAGGGGTCTATATACTACTGGGGGAAGCAAACAAGGGGTATATACTACTGGGGGCAGGACACAAGGGGTATATACTATTGGGGAAGCACACAAGGAGTATATATTACTGGCGGTACCGCACAAGGGGTATAAACTACTGGGAGCAACACACAGCGGTCTATTGTTTTGGAGCGCGTGTTGAGGGGTGGGGCCCAGACATAACTTCGCTTGGGGCCCCAGAAATGCCAAGACCGCCCCTGTATGGGGGGTCTGCAGGTGTAGTGCCGGGGGCAGCAGCTGGTAATACGGCCCTGGGTACTGTATATATGGGGGGTCTGCAGGTGTAGTGCCGGGGGCCCTGGGTACTGCATATATGGGGGGGTCTGCAGGTGTAGTGCCGGGGCAGCAGCTGGTAATACGGCCCTGGGTACTGTATATATGGGGGGTCTGCAGGTGTAGTGCCGGGGGCAGCAGCTGGTAATATGGCCCTGGGTACTGCATATATGGGGGGGTCTGCAGGTGTAGTGCCGGGGCAGCAGCTGGTAATACGGCCCTGGGTACTGTATATATGGGGGGTCTGCAGGTGTAGTGCCGGGGGCAGCAGCTGGTAATATGGCCCTGGGTACTGTATATATGGGGGGCCTGCAGGTGTAGTGCCGGGGGCAGCAGCTGGTAATACGGCCCTGTGTACTGTATATATGGGGGGGTCTGCAGGTGTAGTGCCGGGGGCAGCAGCTGGTAATACGGCCCTGGGTACTGTATATATGGGGGGTCTGCAGGTGTAGTGCCGGGGGCAGCAGCTGGTAATACGGCCCTGGGTACTGTATATATGGAGGGTCTGCAGGTGTATTGCCGGGGGCCCTGGGTACTGTATATATGGGGGGTCTGCAGGTGTAGTGCCGGGGGCAGCAGCTGGTAATACGGCCCTGGGTACTGCATATATGGGGGGGTCTGCAGGTGTAGTGCCGGGGGCAGCAACTGGTAATACGGCCCTGGGTACTGTATATATGGGGGGGTCTGCAGGTGTAGTGCCGGGGGCAGCAGCTGGTAATACGGCCCTGGTACTGCATATATGGGGGGTCTGCAGGTGTAGTGCTGGGGGCAGCAGCTGGTAATACCGCCCTGTGTACTGTATATATGGGGGGGTCTGCAGGTGTAGTGCCGGGGGCAGCAGCTGGTAATACGGCCCTGGGTACTGTATATATGGAGGGTCTGCAGGTGTATTGCCGGGGGCCCTGGGTACTGTATATATGGAGGGTCTGCAGGTGTAGTGCCGGGGGCAGCAGCTGGTAATACGGCCCTGGGTACTGCATATATGGGGGGGTCTGCAGGTGTAGTGCCGGGGGCAGCAGCTGGTAATACCACCCTGGGTCTGATCTGCATAGATTGGGGTCCGATCTGTATAGCTGGGAGGTCTGATGTGTATAAATGGAGGGTCTGATCTGTATAGATGGAGGGGTCTGATCTGTATAGATTGGGGTCTCATCTGTATAGATCCTAGGTCCGTATAAATGGGGGGGGGGGGGCGTCGGATCCTAGGTCTGTATAAATGGGAGGGGGGTCTGATCCTAGGTCTGTATAAATGGGAGGGGGGTCTGATCCTACGTCCGTATAAATGTGTGTGGGGGGGTCTGATCTCCTAGGTCTATATAAATGGGGGGGGGAGGGAATCTGATCCTAGGTCTCTATAAATGTGGGGGGATCCGA
Organism: Dendropsophus ebraccatus; assembly: GCF_027789765.1. Classification (NCBI taxonomy): domain Eukaryota; kingdom Metazoa; phylum Chordata; class Amphibia; order Anura; family Hylidae; genus Dendropsophus; species Dendropsophus ebraccatus. Next base: position 95,912,302 of record NC_091464.1, read on the forward strand.
TCCTAGGTCTGTATAAATGTGGGGGGATCCGATCCTAGGTCTGTATAAATGTGGGGGGATCCGATCCTAGGTCTGTATAAATGGGGGGGGGAGGGGATCTGATCCTAGGTCTGTATAAATGGTGGGGGATCTGATCCTAGGTCTGTATAAATGGGGGGGGGGGGGGTCTGGTTTGGGGAATGTTAATAGAGGGTTCTGCATCCCTTTCAGTATAAATTCATGTCCGCCTCTGCGTATAAATTATGGGGTAGTTTAGGGGGTTTATGCTTGTGTTTCTTTTGGCTCTATATATAGGTGTCCAGTCTGGTGGTCTGCACTGGTTTAGACGGTCTGTATTCATTTGAGGGGGTGATGAAGGGGATTAGTGATCCTTCACATCCTGCAGGCTTTATGCATCTCTTCAGTGTTTAGACTCAATGCCCAATACTTCCTACCTGCAATCTCTAAGTCATCCACTAGGGGGCAATAGATGACTACTGCTCTACAGAGGGGCCTGAGGAGTGATCACCATGATGGGGCAGGTATAGAGGGCTGAGCTCTGCCCATCATCTCCTGCCACCTCACCAGTCACACTGCCCCCCGACAACTACAACTCCCATCATGCCAGCAGTGATACAGTAGGGATTATAGTGTCGCAGCATCAGGAGAAAAGCCCTGATATATGGAGTCGCTGACATTTCATCTTCTACCTTACATAAACTTCTTAAAGGGGCCGATTCTTCTCTTATTAACCCTTTATCATATGGAGATTGATCATAAATAGCGATCTATAATATTCTGCTAGACTGCTGGGGTCCCTCTGCTCTATTAGGGGGGTTTGGAGATGAGATGTGCCCCTCCCCCGCAGCGCTGTATATTAGTAGTATGTAAGTGCCTCATTACTTATTGATCGGCTGTGTGTGGTTATTGCTATATACAGCGATGCTGCAGCCATCCCCCGCCCTCCATTATAATTACAGGTTATTCCCATCAGTTATGGCGCAGGGTTAGGGTCCAACACAATGGAGATGACATCCTCTCTGCTCTCTCCGTGTACTCTCTCCCCCTGCACCCTCTCTCCCTGTACTCTCTCTCCCTCTGCACCCTCTCTCCCTGTACTCTGTCCCCCCTGCTCCCTCTCTCCCTGTACTCTGTCCCCCCTGCTCCCTCTCTCCCTGTACTCTCTCTCCCTCTGCACCCTCTCTCCCTGTACTCTGTCCCCCCTGCTCCCTCTCTCCCTGTACTCTCTCCCCCCTGCACCCTCTCTCCCTGTACTCTCTCCCCCCTGCACCCTCTCTCCCTGTACTCTCTCCCCCCTGCACCCGCTCTCCCTGTACTCTCTCCCCCCTGCACCCTCTCTCCCTGTACTCTGTCCCCCCTGCACCCTCTCTCCCTGTACTCTCTCTCCCCCTGCACCCTCTCACCCTGTACTCTGTCCCCCCTGCACCCTCTCTCCCTGTACTCTCTCTCCCCCTGCACCCTCTCTCCCTGTACTCTGTCCCCCCTGCACCCTCTCTCCCTGTACTCTGTCCCCCCTGCACCCTCTCTCCCTGTACTCTGTCCCCCCTGCACCCTCTCTCCCTGTACTCTGTCCCCCTGCACCCTCTCTCCCTGTACTCTCTCCCCCTGCACCCTCTTTCCCTGTACTCTCTCCCCCTGCACCCTCTCTCCCTGTACTCTCTCCCCCTGCACCCTCTCTCCCCCTGCACCCTCTCTCCCCCTGCACCCTCTCTCCCTGTACTCTCTCTCCCCCTGCACCCTCTCTCCCTGTACTCTGTCCCCCCTGCACCCTCTCTCCCTGTACTCTGTCCCCCTGCACCCTCTCTCCCTGTACTCTCTCTCCCCCTGCACCCTCTCTCCCTGTACTCTCTCTCCCCCTGCACCCTCTCTCCCTGTACTCTCTCTCCCCCTGCACCCTCTCTCCCTGTACTCTCTCTCCCCCTGCACCCTCTCTCCCCCTGCACCCTCTCTCCCTGTACTCTCTCTCCCCCTGCACCCTCTCTCCCTGTACTCTCTCCCCCCTGCACCCTCTCTCCCCCCTGCACCCTCTCCCCCCTGCACCCTCTCTCCCTGTACTCTCTCTCCCCCTGCACCCTCTCTCCCCCTGCACCCTCTCTCCCTGTACTCTCTCTCCCCCTGCACCCTCTCTCCCTGTACTCTCTCTCCCCCTGCACCCTCTCTCCCTGTACTCTGTCCCCCTGCACCCTCTCTCCCTGTACTCTCTCTCCCCCTGCACCCTCTCTCCCTGTACTCTCTCTCCCCCTGCACCCTCTCTCCCTGTACTCTCTCTCCCCCTGCACCCTCTCTCCCTGTACTCTCTCTCCCCCTGCACCCTCTCTCCCCCTGCACTCTCTCTCCCCCTGCACCCTCTCTCCCCCTGCACCCTTTCTCCCTGTACTCTCTCTCCCCCTGCACCCTCTCTCCCTGTACTCTCTCTCCCCCTGCACCCTCTCTCCCCCTGCACCCTCTCTCCCTGTACTCTCTCTCCCCCTGCACCCTCTCTCCCTGTACTCTCTCTCCCCCTGCACCCTCTCTCCCTGTACTCTCTCTCCCCCTGCACCCTCTCTCCCCCCTGCACCCTCTCTCCCCCTGCACCCTCTCTCCCTGTACTCTCTCTCCCCCTGCACCCTCTCTCCCTGTACTCTCTCTCCCCCTGCACCCTCTCTCCCCCTGCACCCTCTCTCCCCCTGCACCCTCTCTCCCCCTGCACCCTCTCTCCCCCTGCACCCTCTCTCCCTGTACTCTCTCTCCCCCTGCACCCTCTCTCCCTGTACTCTCTCTCCCCCTGCACCCTCTCTCCCTGTACTCTCTCTCCCCCTGCACCCTCTCTCCCTGTACTCTGTCCCCACTGCACCCTCTCTCCCTGTACTCTGTCCCCCCTGCACCCTCTCCGTGTACTCTCTCCCCCTGCACCCTCTCTCCCTGTACTCTCTCCCCCCTGCACCCTCTCTCTCTGTAATTTCTCTTCCCTGCATATGGATGTATATCATAAGAGGGGGAATCTAATGGCAGCACACATGAAGTATAATAGTGATATCTGACAACCTAAGGTGCCGCAGAGTATTGCACCTGACAGCTATGAATAGTTATCTCATCCAGGATACCAGGAAATAATGGCAGCGCCCTGTGCAGCACACAAACATGGCGGCGATGTGCATGGGATAAGAAATGATGTGTTCTTATTCCGCTGTTTACTGATGGCCGCCGCCGCTCTTATTTACAGCTGGAGTAATGGGCCTGACTCCTGGGGCGTACAGAAGAGGGGCTGTAAATTGCCAGCGCTCGTGGCGTGTGACAGGATTGCTCACTTCAGCTACAGATGGCAGAGAGGAAGCCGGGCATCCCAGTGCCAACTTGTGCCAGCAGACCGATGGCCGCCGTGTAATCGAGTCCATAAATCTGAGGCATATTTGCACACGTCCAGCGAGTTTAGTTTTGCTGCTGCGTTTAGATTACAGAAAGCGAGACGCGCATCATTTATCAGCCGGGAGAGACGTTCCATCAGAGCCATGCCACCGGCGCTGCCATCTCCTGCCGCCAACAACAAAGGAGCCGCACATGCCCTGCTATATGGCGCCAACACAGTCTGCAGCGCTGTACAAGGCAAAAGGAACATGTACAGACAAAATCAGATATAACATGGTAACAAATAACTGACAGAGGTGAGAGCCAGAGTGCCCCCCGTGAGAGCTAGTGCTCCCAATGTCAGCTAGTGCTCCCTGTGACAGCCAAAGTGCTTCCAGTGACAGCCAGAGTGCTCCCTGTGACAGCCAGAGTGCTCCCAATGTCAGCTAGTGCTCCCCGTGACAACCAGAGTGCTCCCCGTGACAGCCAGAGTGCTCCCAATGTCAGCTAGTGCTCCCAGTGAGAGCCAGAGTGCTTCCAGTAACAGCCAGAATGCTTCCCGTGACAGCTAGTGCCCTTAGTGACAACCAGAGTGCTCTCAGAGACAGCCAGGTGCCATAATTATCAGCTACAGTAAAGGCCACTACAGAGTGCCCACAGTGACAGCCACATTGCCCTCAGAGTCAGCTAATACCTCCTGTGAAAGTGGAGAATTAGAGTGCACCAGTGTCAGCCAGCCCCTGCACCAGATGAAGTTCTTGCTATTGACAGTCAAGTACTCCTAGTAACAGCCTTCATTGTTATGTAATGTCCCTGTTTGTGTGGTGTCCCACCACGGGTGTTTCTTAAGTGGTGATGAAGGTATTTTTTTTTTTCAACTAGATGTCCGTGTCTTCTATGTGAGCTCTTTTCTGTTGCACAGCGGAAGTAAACAAAGGGTTACTGCTTCTTATATATTATGTACTTTTATGGTCCAATGGAGATACTCTTCTTTTCTGACATATCCTGTCTCTTCTCTTCTTTGCACACATTCCATCACTTACAGGGTCTTTTACACACCCCTATAGGAAGTAGTCACTTGGTGGGAGGAAGTGTAGCTTCAGTCTGACTTAGTTTCTCATGGGAGAAGGACACACAGAGCAAATGTCCCTGCTAGGGCCTGGCTCTGACAGGACCTTTGTCCGGGACAGTCTGACCTAGACACACGTGTATGAAGCAGCCAGAGACACTTTTTTTTTCCAGTCTATCAACTCAGGGATAAACCCTGCCCATGCTGAGAACCACTCTACAAAGGGGTAGTATCCTACAACACAAAGGAACTAGCCTGGAAAGGACAAAGCTAACGGAGGGTCTACGTACCCTATCCCGCAGTGCAGGTAACTGGGACACCCCCGGGAACTTGGCTTCACCCAGGTAACCGCAGCTGTGGCTTGTATCAACCTATTAGGACGGGAAACTCGACATTGTAGGGCAAAAGGTGGTCAGACAACAGTCTAAACACGGGTACAAGTAACTTCTCACTCTCAAGTATTTCTCTCAAGTTCCGGCAGAGCACAGTACTACATTGGGTTGGGACTCCCTTGACAAACTCCTCTCCTCTCCCCTTCTCTACTCTAAACTGTACAAGCACGGCTACAACTATCTCTACTATGTTCAGCACTTTCAAGTATCTCTGCAGCACGGACCCAGTTGAGCACTATTACCTGTACAAAGATTATCTACTTGCTGTCTAGGTGTTCTGTATTGTTCAGACTGCACAGTAAAGCTGTTATATTTATTTCACTGGGACTCAGTCATCTCTTCCTCCGCACCAGCACCTATACACATCCGCCACACACCTTGGATTAATTTTCCCCTTCCTGTGGGTGGCAGTACCACTGCCACTCAGGACTACCGTGACAAGAGGCCAAGGGACCCATCACAGCCCGGCAGGTCACCGACCATTTCTGGGGAGTACAGCCAGTCACAACACAAAGCAGGTACCAACATCACACCTGTGTGCTGTACTAGCACTGGTGTCACGACAATCACCATCACTGGCTGAGCTGTACAGTGGCACATCAACACACACAGTGTCACGAGCGTGTTGCTCCACCACACTAACATCACACCTGTGCCGGGCCGCCTTAACAAAACGATGGGCCCCTGGGCATAGCTGTGAACTGGGCCCCCCGACCCAAGATCAAGTCCCCGCATCCCCCCTACCCCCAACCTTGTGCTGTGCAGCCCCATGTTGGTGTATATTGTACTGTATAGTTCTGTATGGGCGTATATTGTTCTGTTTGGGTGTGTATTGTTCTGTATGGGTGTGTATTGTACTGTATGGTTCTGTATGGGTGTATATTGTACTGTATGGTTCTGTATGGATGTATACTGTTCTGTATGGGTGTATATTGTACTGTATGGCTCTGCATGGGTGTATATTGTACTGTATGGCTCTGCATGGGTGTATATTGTACTGTATGGCTCTGCATGGGTGTATATTGTACTGTATGGTTCTGTATGGGTGTGTATTGTACTGTATGGTTCTGTATGGGTGTGTATTGTACTGTATGGTTCTGTATGGGTGTATATTGTACTGTATGGTTCTGTATGGGTGTATATTGTTCTGTATGGGTGTATATTGTTCTGTATGGTTCTGTATGGGTGTATATTGTTCTGTATGGATGTATATTGTACTGTATGGCTCTGTATGGGTGTATATTGTACTGTATGGCTCTGTATGGGTGTATATTGTACTGTATGGCTCTGCATGGGTGTATATTGTACTGTATGGTTCTGCATGGGTGTATATTGTACTGTATGGTTCTGTATGAGTGTGTATTGTTCTGTATGGGTGTATATTGTACTGTATGAGTGTATATTGTACTGTATGGTTCTGTATTGGTGTATATTGTACTGTACTGTATGGGTGTATATTGTACTGTATGGGTGTATATTGTACTGTATGGTTCTGTATGGGTGTATATTGTACTGTATGGGTGTATATTGTACTGTATGGTTCTGTATAGGTGTATATTGTACTGTATGGTTCTGTATGGGTGTATATTGTTCTGTATGGTTCTGTATGGGTGTATATTGTACTGTATGGGTGTGTATTGTACTGTATTATTCTGTATGGGTGTATATTGTGCTGTATGGTTCTGTATGGGTGTATATTGTTCTGTATGGCTCTGTATGGGTGTATATTGTTCTGTATGGCTCTGTATGGGTGTATATTGTACTGTATGGCTCTGCATGGGTGTATATTGTGCTGTATGGTTCTGTATGGGTGTATATTGTACTGTATAGTTCTGTATGAGTGTGTATTGTTCTGTATGGGTGTATATTGTACTGTATGAGTGTATATTGTACTGTATGGTTCTGTATGGGTGTGCATCGTTCTGTATGGGTTTATATTGTTCTGTATGTGTGTATCCTTCTATCTGTAGCAGTTTTGCAGCATCTGTGGGGGGGGGGGGGGGGGGGGGGGGGGGGGGGGTCATTCCTCTCCTTCAATGCTCAGGAGCAGAAAAAACAAAAACAAAACCACAAATAGGAACCAAGCCTAACATGTGTAAAGATATATATATATATATATATATATATATATATATATATATATATATATATATATATATATATATATATAAATAATCTTTACACACACACACATATATATATATATATATAATCTTTACACATGTTAGGCTTGTTTTTACATAGTGCAAACCTGGCCATACATGCAGTCTGGGGGGGGGGGGGGTACAGCAGCCTCAAGTGTATGGGGGTACAGCAGCCTGAAGGGGAGAACACAGCAGTCTGGGGGGGAGGGGGTGCACATTGCAGCTTGGGAGGTACAGATCAGCTACAGGTGGACAGGGGCAAAGCAGCCTGGGGGAGAGGGGGCAGCTATAGGGGAACAGGGGTAGGGGTGTGTGTGTGTGCAGGGGCGTAGCTAATGCCTCCTGGGCCCTGGTGCGAGAGGTCAACTTGGGCCCCCCCCCCCTTTCACGACCAAGTGATGCTACTGGTAGGTGTATGTGTGTGTATGTGTATATATATATATATATATATATATATATATATATATATATATATATACACACACTCCAAGACAGATATTACCAATAACACCAGCATATAGGAAGTGAAAATATTATCACCATATATATTACCGCCATACTGTTACTGTATACTGAGACCAATATTGCCAATAATACAAGTATACAAGGGGCAAATATTAACGCCACACCACAACCACTACCATCACCACCACATTGTTACTGACCAAAACCAGTATACTAAGACCAATAAAACACAGTACCGGATAACAAGTAACAAATATTACCACCACATACCGACTAACACCGCCACATACCGACTAACACCGCCACATACCGACTAACACCGCCACATACCGACTAACACCCCCACATACCGACTAACACCGCCACATACTGACTAACACCCCCACATACCGACTAACACCGCCACATACTGCCTAACACCGCCACATACCGACTAACACCCCCACATACCGACTAACACCGCCACATACCGACTAACACCGCCACATACCGACTAACACCCCCACATACCGACTAACACCGCCACATACTGACTAACACCCCCACATACCGACTAACACCGCCACATATTGACTAACACCACCTCTACTACTGAATAAGATCCACTGTACACAGATCACTATCACCTCATCCAGTCATATAGAGGTGGCCCCAGCTCCACACATGTTGTATACACCATATACATTACACTGCAGTTATATCAGGTGACTCACATGGGACGTCTTCTCTGATCAGAGTTCTTCCCTTTTCATCTTCTTCTCCATCTGCCCTGGGCCGTTATGAGAACTTCTCCGAGCCACGAATCCACCGAATCTGCCAGACAGACATATTAGGCTCCTCACTCTGTCACCATCCTCATCTCTATACACACTGCACATCTGTATTGGCCCCTTTACACCCTCATTTGGTGGGTAGCCCTGACTCTATGTGACCCCCTTATAGTATATATAGATGGCCCCCACTGCATGTTGCACCCCCCTTCCCTTATAGATGGCCCCCTCCCCTTATAGATGACCCCCTCCCCTTATAGATGACCCCCTCTACCCCCATTATAGATGCCCCCTCTCCCCCCCCCCATTATAGATGCCCCCTCTCCCCCCCATTATAGATGCCCCCCTCCCCTTATAGATGACCCCCTCTACCCCCATTATAGATGCCCCCTCTCCCCCCCCCATTATAGATGCCCCCTCTCTCCCCCCCATTATAGATGCCCCCCTCCCCTTATAGATGGCCCCCTGTCCCCCCCTTGAAGATGGCTCCTCTTCTCCCCCCATTATAGATGCCCCCCCTTCTCTTCCCCCCATTATAGATGCCCCCCTTTTCTCTATGCTAAGCAGTATTTAAAAAAAACAAACACACAAACTCACCTGACAACCCGCTCCCCCGGCGATCCTCTTCTTCTTCAGGCGCTGTCCCTGGCTGATGCGCGGCTGCCGGGGGTGTCCCGTCCTATCCCCGGCAGCGCGGCGCATCAGTGAGCTCCCTGTACGCCGGGGCTGGGACTTCTGACACAGGAAGCGTCTCTGACGCGCGCTTCCTGTGCCGGAAGTCAGGGCCCCAGGCAGCTCACTGATGCGCCGCGCTGCCGGGGATAGGATGGGACGAGCCCGCTCTTGTGACCGCAAGCAAATCAATGCTTGCGGTCACAAGAGTAATTTAAGGGGGGAGCAGTGCTACGCCACTGTGTGTGTGTGTGTGTGTGTTCTTCTCTCAGCCCAGATCTGCAGACTCCCCCCTCCTCTCTGTCCCGACCTCTCTGCTATCTACAGCCCCAGGTACCTGACATTTCCTGCAGTGGAGCACAGGACAGCAGGGGGATGGTCAGGAAGCCCTGTAGCTGGAGGCCGCTGTGTAGCTGTAGGTTAGCAGCCTGTAGCCTCCTGCTCTCCACACTGCTGGTCTCCTGCTATGGCAGCACAGGCTGCAGCTGCTGTCAGGCCCCGCACATAACCATCCCAAGGCCTGCTGGGGGCAGGAAGTCCCAGGCCAGGAGGAACATGGGACCAGTCCACAGGGGGCGGGGCTTAACGGGGGGGGGGGGGGCTTCAGCCGCCCACATCACAGACCGGCCCTGCAGCTTATTTATGTGAGGAGAGGAGAGCGCTGGGGCAGTGCGCAGCGTAGTGCGGCCCTGTAATGTACTGGGGAGAGGGGGCACAGCGTGGCTTATCAGCTTCCCTTCCTTTCTGCAGGGTAGGCGGCTGCCACTGGGGCCCCCCATGAGTCATAGGCCCCCGGGCAGCCGCCTACCCTGCCCAATGGGAAAGACGGCCCTGCACCTGTGTATTGGACTAACACTGGCGTCACAACATTATCATCTCTGGCTGAGCTGTACTACACGACCAACCAACCACCACAGAAGTGGCGTCACCAGTAACACCTTAGTATGTGACCAGTCGAGTACCAGTTACAGCTGAATTGCCCCCAGTGACAGCCAGAGTTCTCCCAGTGACAGCTAGAACCCCTTATGAAAGTCAGAGTGCACACACAAAAAAGCTTATGACCAGTGACGACCAGAGGGCTCCCAGTGACGGCCAGAGGGCTCCCAGTGACGGCCAGAGGGCTCCCAGTGACGGCCAGAGGGCTCCCAGTGACAGCCACCCTGGCCCTCTTGTGCTCAGCTGAAGATCTCTGGGGTGCTGGGAGAGGAGAGAGATGTCTGGGGACCTCCCAGTCCGGGTTCAGCACAGTTGTAATCTCCTCTCAGCTGTGCTCAGTGTCGCCCCCTGCTGAGTGATGCCCCTTACATACACTGTGCAGTATTATAAACAGCTGGATAAATTATTTACATCCCTGTTCTCCGCAATATCCTCAGGGGAACAGACCATACGTATAATTATAGTGATAAGTACATAATGTGCACGGTGAATGCTCGCACAACAACACAGCTCCTACGGAAAACCCGCTCAAAGGAGCACGTTAACCCTTCACGAACTGGTCTGAGCAGATCTCATATATTACAAAGTATTCAGCATATACAAGACCGCACAATGCAAAGGAGACCAAGCGTGTGGACACCCCAACGCCGTCAGTGTGAGCGCTCCCCTATGTGTGTGACAAAGTGCAGTCAGTGTGAGCGCTCCACTACGTGTGTGTGACAAAGTGCAGTCAGTGTGAGCGCTCCGCTATGTGTGTGTGACAAAGTGCAGTCAGTGTGAGCGCTCCGCTATGTGTGTGTGACAGAATGCAGTCAGTGTGAGCGCTCCGCTATGTGTGTGTGACAGAATGCACTCAGTGTGAGCGCTCCACTATGTGTGTGACAAAGTGCAGCCAGTGTGAGCGCTCCACTACGTGTGTGTGACAAAGTGCAGTCAGTGTGAGCGCTCCACTATGTGTGTGACAAAGTGCAGTCAGTGTGAGCGCTCAACTGTGTGTGACAAAGTGCAGTCAGTGTGAGCGCTCCACTATGTGTGTGACAAAGTGCAGTCAGTGTAAGCGCTCCAGTATGTGTGTGTGCAGTGTCCCAGAACAGCCCTTCTCATGCTCACACTTGTATTATAACCAGTTCTGTTCTGGAAAGCTATGGCCCACTGCAAACTGCGTGTATTGTGTTACCCTTCTCAGTGTTCAGGTGTGCTATTCCATTCAGTCGCCCCCCAGTGTTCAAGTATGGTACTTCTCATGTATATTTCTCTGTATATGCTTAATGGAGTGATGATGCAATGGCTGGATGTCACGTGCCCTGCTTCCATGGTAACTCCAATGGTCATCAAGCTTTGGCTGGGGGTTACCATGTGACTTCCTGTTCTACCTCAGTCTATTCCCTACCACATAGGGGATAGGGTGTGTTTGTCCTCTCTCCCTGCAAAGAGAGAGGCCTGCGTTGTGCTCTGCTGCTCCAGTCCACTGGCTGTGTTCCTTTCTCAAGTCTCAAGATTCTCATCTGGGTGTCGATTCTTCAGTCATTCTTCAGTTCCTCTCATCATCATCTTCTCTAATCATCAACAGCAAGTATTTCATTCAAGTCTCATTCCACCCAGCATCTCAACTTCAGTTTCACTACTACTCCCATCATTCAGCACGCTACTCTCACAGCCTATTGCAGCATCACCCATTACTCTGCTTTATTCAAGATTGCCTTATTCCCGGTTGCATCCGGAGAGACTGTTGCTACTAGTTACCACCGTTACAATAAATATACAACTACCGTTGTTTCTGAACCTTGGCATTGGTGTGATAATTGGTGCCCTGACTAAGGACAACGAGGAATCGCATGCCCAGTATTCCCGCATGGTCAGGAGCCCGGTTTTCAGCTGTATCACCCTCGTGCCTACACCGTGACCACATCATCCTACAGCTGCCCCGGTTCCTGCCTGTTAGCACCATCTATACTGCGGAGTGGCCCCTAGGGGCCAGGGCATCGCATGTGTGACAAAGTGCAGTCAGTGTGAGCGCTCCGCTATGTGTGTGTGACAAAGTGCAGTCAGTGTGAGCGCTCCGCTATGTGTGTGTGACAAAGTGCAGTCAGTGTGAGCGCTCCGCTATGTGTGTGACAAAGTGCAGTCAGTGTGAGCGCTCCACTATGCGGTATCTCACCAAGGGTGGTGCTTATTGTTACACCCTCAGGCTGGGTTCACACACAGTATATTTCAGGCAGTATTTGGTCCTTATGTCAGGTCCTCATAGCAACCAAAACCAGGAGTGGATTAAAAACACAGAAAGGCTATGATCACACAATGGTAAAACTCCCCGAGTGGATGGCCGCCATATAACGGTAAATAACTGCCATTATTTCAATACAACAGCCATTGTTTTAAGATAACAGCAAATATTTGCCATTAAATGGCGGCCATCCACTCAATTACAACATGATGTGAACAGAGCCTTTCTGTGCTTTTAATCCAATCCATTTTTAATCTACTGTGGTAATGAAGCAGTACCTAAGTTTTACCACAAGATGTCACTATTATGTATAACTGTACTTATGTTTTGCACAGCTGCAGGTAACCAAAGGGTTATCGTTTGCTATGATTTTTACACCAATGAGGACCTTCTCTTCTTCTCTACCTATCTCTGAGCTCCTTTCTTCTATGCTTTTCTTCTCCACCACTTACAGGGGATATTACACCACCTGTAGGAGGTTGTTACACGGGAAGAGGAAGCATACACCCACTTTAGTAGGTAGTCCTTGTTTGGTCATTGAGCAGAGAGGAGGCAGAACAAGGTGGTCCCAGCTGGGCCCTGGCTTTGCCAGGTCCCCACTCCAGAGCTACTCCAAGGAGTCTTAGTTTGGTTGTTGAACAGAGCAGACGCATCTAGGAGACTTAGACACCTTTTTCTTAAAAGCAGCACTTCCACACACTATGCAGTGTTAAGCTACGCGTCTAAAAGGTCCAGGCCAGTATCCTCATAACAAGAGGATCTGATCCGGATAAAGCAAAGCTGCTAGAAGCCTACGTACTCTATCTCGCAGCACGGGTGTAACCAGATAAACTTGGCCACTCTGCTCAACTCACGTAACAAGGTCTGCGGCTTGTGTCACCCTCTAGGATGGGTCGCCCGACACTGGTGGGCAAAAGGTGGTATAGCGACAAAGGTCGAAACACGGGCACATGTAAACGTCTACTTTCAAGTGTACAGTATTCTACTTCTTCTTCTAAAGTTCCAGCAGAGCACACTTCCACACTGGGTTGACTCTCACGACACACTCCTCTACTCTGGACTCTCACAACACACTCCCCTCTGCTACTCTGAGCCTGCAGTCTAAACTTCTTTCTGCTGTTCTAAAGTCTCAGCAACAACTCCTCTCAACTACTCACAGCTCCTCTATTCTAAAGGTCCTGAGTACAGCTCCTGTCTTATCAAGTCTACAGTCTATTATCAGCTCTTGTACAAAGTATCTCTATAGTAAAGAAGATTTATTTATGCTAACCGAACTCAGTGTTAAATACACAAGCACCTACACAGTAATTACACTGTCCTTGGGTCATCTCCCCTTTCTGTGGGTGGCAGTACCGATAGTCCGGGTGGGTCACAACTCCACTCCGGACCACCATGATAAGTACCCAAAGGACCCCCTCACAGCCCGGAAGGTCAGCGACCACAGGGGAAAAGGTATAGCTCGCCACTCTAAAATAAAAGCAGGTGTGCCCCCATACCTGTGTGCCCACCTGGCACTGGTGTCACTACACTTTACCATCTGGCTGAGCTATTCCCCGACCAACGACCACAGTAGTGGCATCACACTCTACCATCTAGCAAATGACTGGTCTAGCCTCATATTAATGCACCACAACTATGTGTGTGTGTGACAAAGTGCAGTCAGTATGAGCGCTCCACTATGTGTGTGGTGTCCCACCACGGGTGTTCCTTGTCTGGCATGTGTCGCAAAAGCCTAGTACTCAATCTTAAAGGGGTAGTGCGGTGCTAAGCAATTATTCACAAAATAACACACATTACAAAGTTATACAACTTTGTAATATATGTTATGTATGTGAATGCCCCCCTTCCCCATGTCCCCCCACCCACGCCAGACTCGGAAGTGTGATGCACTATACTCGCCTGATTTGTGTCGACCCCAATCGCGGCTGAGCAGCTGATGACGCGGCGGAGGGGGGCCGGCACAAGGGACGGATGGAGCGGTTGGACACAAATCAGGCGTGGGTGGGGGGACACGGGGAAGGGGGCCATTCACATACATAACATACATTACAAAGTTATATAACTTTGTAATGTGTGTTATTTTGTGAATAATTGTTTAGCACCGCACTACCCCTTTAAGGTGGTGATGAGGTTGTACATGAGTTTCGGCACCAGATGTCACTACTTATAACTTTGTATGTATTGCACAGCTGTAGTCATTATAGGGTTACTGTTTTTGTTATGTGATTCTGTGGACCAGTAGAGATGCTTCTTTTCTCTTCTGTACCTATCCCTGCTCTCCTTTCTCTGCACACTCTCTTCTCCACCACTCACAGGGACCCTTACACACCCTGTAGGAAGTAGTCACAAGGGGAGAGGAAGTGTAGCGTCAGGCAGCTAGTTAGTTCCCTTCTTATTCTCAGAGGAATAGGACACACACAGACCAGGCAACCCTGCTGTACTTAGCCCGGGCCTGGCTCTGCCAGGTTCCCTGTCCGGGACAGACCAGCTGTGAAGTAGTCAGACACACGTGTATGGAGAACACAGAGACTTTCTTTCTACAAGCTATAACTACAGACACTATGCAGCGTTAAGCCACTAAAGGAGGACAAGTCAGAGATCACCTCAGCCCACGCCGAGAACCTCTCTTAACAGTGCAGGCCGGTATCCTAGGACAGAGGAACTGACCCGGATAGAGCAAAGCAACCATAACCAAGGTCTACATACTTTATTTCGCAGCACAGGTGAAACTGGGCCATGCTCTCACACTTAGCTTCGCCCAGGTAACATAGTCTAGAACTTGTGTCACCCTTGTAGGACGGGTACCCCGACACTGCAGGGCACAAAAAGTGGTTAGCGACAGCACAAGTATTTTCTTCTCCAGTCTTCTTCTCTTTAGTACTCTCTTCTCAAGTTCCGGCAGAGCACACTACTACCCTGGGTTGGGGCTCTCCTGACAAACTCCTCTAAACTCCTCTACTCTTCTCAACACTAAACTAAACCAGCACTGCTACTTTACCTCAGCACTTAAGCATCTCCCAGCACAGATTCAGTGAGCTCAAGTCTGTATCACAGAAGTCACTTATTGAAAAGCTATCCTGTATTGCAAGAGACTATTAGTAAAGCCATTTTATTTATTCTACTGGGCCTCAGTGATCATTGCACCAGCACCTACACACCGGATACATCCCTTGGGTTACCCTCCCCTTTCTGTGGGTGGTGGTACCGACAGTCCGGGTGGGTCATCTTCCAACTCCAGACCACTGTGACAAGAGCCCAAGGGACCCATCACGACTTGTCACAACTGTACCATCACCGGCTGAGCTATATTCCAACCACCAGCATAACATCATCTTGGCGGTGGACCACCACAATGTGTGTGATAAAGGGCAGTCAGTGTGAGCACTCCACTATGTGTGTGTGACAAAGTGAAGCACTCTACGTGAGGACCAGAGCTGGAGCCAAGGGCTTAGGAGTAGGCCTGCATGACAGGAGGGACCTCTTAGCCTGGCATAGGTTAGAGGGGAGGAGATGAGAAGGGAGGTACTTAAGAGGGAAAAGTGCAGAAAAGAGGCAGTCCGCGTGGGTTAGCCGTAGTTGTCACTTCACATGCTGCCAGACCCGTCAAACTGCTGCTGACTCCTCGTCCTGCCCCATGGTGATGTTGTCTGTTACGGAGATCTAGGAGGAGCTTTGCACTGCTTCCGGCGTCCATGGTGAGGAATGGCTGCAGGAGCAAGTAAGAAGTCTGGTAGCTCCCCTCGGGCCTGGTGCTTCCTCCCCTTCCTTTACCAGTGGCGTTTCTCCATCACCAGAGCCTCCGGTGTTAGCGCATGTTCCCCCCCCCACACACACACACACACACTGGAAACGGCGGCTGCGGCTTCCGCATGGCCCTATGTCCAGATGAGGGCCCAACCTCCCAAAAGAGCCCGCCCCCCTGGCCCGTGCTAGTCCCGAGGCTACCCCCCACTGAGGGAGCCCCCCAGGGACCCCCAGTACCCATGGTTCCCAGCGCGGGAGGAATCCTGCTAGGCGGCCGGGTGCTGCGGCACAGTACAGAACAGGGGACGCTAGCAGTTTTTGGCCTGAACCCGCCTCCACTACTCCCTCACCGTCCTCTGCAGCCACTACCAGGGGCATGCAAGCTGCAGGGTCCTCTACACCTCACCAGAGTTGAAGCCCATATAGCCTGCAGTCAGCACATAGATTCCCCCTCTCCCCTGACGTGCGTGGGAGGGGAAGGGGAATTGGTTGCTCCCTCTGCTGAGGAGTCCAGGCTTCATGCTCCCCCTGGTGGAGAGAGATGGCAGCCTGCACCTGGCCTGTTTGCCGAAACTACAGCGGTGGCTCCTT
Source organism: Dendropsophus ebraccatus (assembly GCF_027789765.1). Classification (NCBI taxonomy): domain Eukaryota; kingdom Metazoa; phylum Chordata; class Amphibia; order Anura; family Hylidae; genus Dendropsophus; species Dendropsophus ebraccatus. The sequence continues at coordinate 95,928,633 of NC_091464.1, forward strand.
GTGCTAGCTCCTCCTGTTCCGGGGATGACAGAGCAAAAGGGAAGTTTATGTTTGCTTTGAAGGCCCCCTCAGCGCTCATCTTAAGAAAGAGGTTAAAGGGAACCAATCACAACGAAAATCCACCTAAAGATAAGGAAACGCGCTGGCATATCACCCAGCACATTTCCCAAACATCCCCCTGTACCCTCCGTGCCCCCTCCATCAGTCAGTAATCTTACTTAGAAGAACTCCCGCGCTGTATGTAAATTTCCGCCAAGTAGTCACGGTGGGCAGAATTAGTCACGGTGGGCGGAATCAGTCACCGTTCCTGGGCATCTGCAATCGCTGCAATCACGCCCAGAGGAGCGTGATTGAAAGGTCTGCGTTCCATCCACGTGACGCGGCGCTTGCGTTCCACGCCGGCTGCGCGCCGACGCCATCCGCACACAGCGCCGATGTCTTCCGGAGTCCGCGCATGCGCAGTACGGTGGGAGATGAAGCCGACGTTCTGCGCATGCACTGACTCCAGAAGACGTCGGCGCTGCGTGCGGATGATGTCGGCGCACCGGGACGCCCAGGACCTGTAACTGATTCCGCCCACCGTGACTACTTGGCGGAAATTTACATACAGCACGGGAGTTCTTCTAAGTAAGATTACTGACTGATGGAGGGGGCACGGAGGGGACAGGGGGATGTTTGGGAAACGTGCTGGGTGATGTGCCAGCACGTTTCCTTATCTTTAGGTGGATTTTCGCCGTGATTGGTTCCCTTTAAGGAGAAGACCTGGAGGGATGAGTACGTTGAGATCTTTTCGCTTCTTCCCCTTGAAAAGTTTAACTTGGATAAGGGGAAGAAGAATGATAACAAGAAACAGGAGGACGAGAAGAGAAGATGGCATCTAATCCACCAGACCTTTCAAAATGGGTTGCAGGCGTTTGCAATATTAGCTAGCGTAGTGGGTGAGAAGGAGCCCGATAATTGCTCGGCCCCATTTTGTTATGTGGATGCCATATGGGAGACTAACAGGGTTTATGGCGGCCAGACTTGGCTGCAATATTATGAGCAATTCAGGCAGAGAAAAGCGGTTTGCCCGGCCATTAGGTGGGACCAAAAAGACATTGGTCACTGGCTTAAGGTGATGGCGCCAGTTCATTATTGGTAGCGGCCTTTTTTAAGGGAGCGCCGGCCAAGCCAGCACTTCTGGGGGACAGGGTGCCTGTAGCTCAGAAAGCGCTACAAAAGGTTCCAAGGCAGGGAGCTGCTGGCAATACAACAAGGGCCAGTGTAAGTTTAGGGCAAGTTGTAAGTATAAGCACATTTGCTCCTTTTGTGGGGGTTCCTCCCACAGGGCAGCAAAATGCTTTAGGAAGCTTAGGAGCAAGGGTACAAGTGGGTAAGGTGGCTATAACCAAGGGGGTAACCCCATTGAGAATGAATGCGATGGCCCCCTTTCTATATAGGTACCCTAATGAGAGCCATGCCCTTCTGCTCCTGAAAGGTTTTCGGGGCAGCTTTATTACCCTACACACACACCATTTAGGGAACATCCTATTTTAGATCTGGTTACCTTGAATTTCTTTTAATTCATCACTTGTGCTATCCCAAGGGGTGCTCCGTGAATGATGGTATTGACCCGGAGCTTTGTTCCGTGGTTTATACTTCATTCGGCCATGTTGTGGGTTAGGGCTTATGGTAAAGGGGCCTTGCTAGCTAAAACTGATGTTTAGTCGGCATTTCGCCTCCTTCCAGTACATCACAAGAGTCTTCAACTCCTGGGTTGCTATTGGAACAGGGCGTATTATGTTGACCATTGCCTCCCTATGGGCTATGCGATTTCGTGTGCCTATTTTGAGGCATTTAGTTCATTCCTGGAGTGGGTGGTGCGGGATGTCTCGGGCATCCCGTCCATTATCCATTACTTGTGCATTGGCGCCGCAGAGTCATCAAACTGTCAGCAATTGTTGAGTTGTTTGGAGTGGGTAGGGAAGCGATTTGGGGTTCCTTTAGCGCCCAATATAACTGTGCGGCCCACCATGTTTATAGATTTTCTTGGAATCACGATTGATTCCAAACGCATGAAATACCGGCTGCTGCAGAACAAGTTGTTGCCCTTGAGGCAAGAGATTAGTAGAGCGTGCCATCTTAGAACGATCACCCTAAGAGAGCTACAGTCTTTATTGGGAACGCTCAATTCTGCCTGTAGAATTATCCTGATGGGGAGAATCTTTGGGCACAGGCTTGCGGCTGCCATTGCTGGGTCAAGGAACCTCACCACTTAATTCGTATATCCAGAGACCATAGAGAGGATTTTAAGGTATGGGATAGTTTCCGGGCAAACTACAACGGGAATTTGTTGCTTATCGAAGAGTATGTAGGTAATGTGGATTGTGAACTTGGACGGGGGTACAAGTTTTGGGGCATACTACAAGGGTCAGTGGTGTGCTCAAGCGTGGCCGCAGTCTTGGGGTGTGTTGGGTCTCACTAAGAACCTTACGTTCATGGATTTTCTTCCAATTTTGGCGGCATTGGCGTTTTAGTGGGGTAGTTTTTGTGATAAAAAGGTTAGATTTTACAGCGACAATATGGGTGTGATCCAGGTTATCAATAGCATGACAGCTTCATCACCACCAGTAGTTTCGCTATTGCGTCATTTTGTGTTACAGTGCCTGACATTGACTATTTGGCTTGTTGCGATGCATGTTCCCAGGGTGGACAACTCACTGGTGGATGCTCTTTCTCATTTGCAGCTCGCTCGGTTCCAGTTGTTGGTGTTGAGGCGGAGGAGAAAGGGCTGGTGTGTCCGCAGGAACTATGGGATCAGGGGTTCAGTCAGTGAGTTAATCTGGGGTGCGCTAGTTGAGGGCTAGGGGTAAGCTAGTACATATTTTCAGGGTGCCTGGGGCAGGGATGTGTCCTGTGGTTAGATTAACTGGGCTTTAAGAGTAAAGGGTGATGGCCACCTCCTAGCGGGACAAGACTTTCTTGTCCCACTACCAGTTTACGGCTCTATTTAGGCGTTGCTTGGAGCCGCCTGGTCTGGACTAGGGATGGTCCGAACCTGGTTCGGATGGGGCTCGTACGAACCCGAACCCTCCGCAATGATTACCGCTGTCTGCCCGCTCCGTGCAGCGGGCGGATCCAGGTGGAGGAACGCCTGGAAAACTGGGATACAGCCATAGCCACAGGCTGTATCCCAGTTTTCCAGGCGTTCCTCCCGCTGTATCCGCCCGCTGCACGGAGCGGGCAGACAGCGGGAATCCGATGCCGAGCATTCGGGTTCAGTCGAACCCGAACCTCGGCGGGTTCGGACCATCCCTAGTCTGGACACTCAGAGTTTTGCCCCCTATTCGTTTTAAATTGGGGTGGCCACTGAGGCAGCGAGTTGAGGCCTGGGCGCAGATGTTGTTAGGGAGTCGTTTCCGCTCCTATGTGCGACCTCAGCAGATGGGTTGGGTGTGAGTTGGGCAGTCGGAAGGGGAAGTGAGGAAGGTGTGTTTTGGGGAATTGGGCTGTAGGTCAGGTTGGATATTAATGTCCCCTCCCCTCCCTTTGTTTTGTTATCTCTCGTTCCAGGGCCATGTTTAGAGTGGATATTGGGCCACTCTTATGTGGTACGTGGAGCATGCAGAGCAGATGTCAGCCCGAAAAGGAGTTAATTGGATTTTTCGCGTGAGTTGGTTGTGGTCCATTGTATAGGTTTTAAGAGGTTTGTCTGGAGCCGGTTGTTGCCGGAGTTCCATCGGTTTGCCAGGTTAGATTCTGCACCCAATAGCGTAGTTTTGTATTTTGGGAGAAATGACCTTGGGGTTAGACCTATGAGGGAACTGATTAGAGACATCAAGATAGACATGTTGAGCTTGTGGTCACAGCTCCCGGGCTTTCTGATCATTTGGTCCGAAATTGTCCTGAGGAAGGGTTGGAGTGCAGCGCGCTCAGTGGATGGAGTAAATAAGGCTAGGATAAAAGTTAATAGGTCCATCTCCAGTTTTGTGGTCCGAAATGGGTGGATTTGGGTAAGACACTTAGATCTGGAGTAAAGCCAAGATGATTTTTATCTGGCTGATGGGATCCAGCTCAATGCAGTTGGGATGGACGTGTGGGTACTGGCAATCTAGGATGGGATTAAATGGGCCCTGCAGTTGTGGAGGGACTCTCAGGCCTGAGGAGTCGAGGCCTGTTCGTGGTTATATATATACATGGTATGTATCATTGAAGTTTTATATACTGTATATATATATATATATATATATATATATATATATATTTTTTTTTTTTTTTTTTTTTAATTATTATTTATTTGTGTGTGACAAAGTGCAGTCAGTGTGAGCGCTGTGCTATATGTGTGTGTGACAAAGTGCAGTCAGTGTGAGCGCTCCGCTATGTGTGTTTGTGACAAAGTGCAGTCAGTGCGAGCGCTCCACTGTGTGTGTGACAAAGTGCATTCAGTGTGAGCGCTCCGCTATGTGTGTGACAAAGTGCAGCCAGTGTGAGCGCTCTGCTATGTGTGTGACAAAGTGCAGTCAGTGTGAGCGCTCCGCTATGTGTGTGAGAAAGTGCAGTCAGTGTGAGCGCTCCATGTGTGTGACAAAGTGCAGTCAGTGTGAGCGATCCGCTATGTGTGTGACAAAGTGCAGTCAGTGTGAGCGCTCCGCTATGTGTGTGAGAAAGTGCAGTCAGTGTGAGCGCTCCATAATGTGTGTGACAAAGTGCAGTCAGTGTGAGCGCTCTGCTATGTGTGTGACAAAGTGCAGTCAGTGTGAGCGCTCCGATATGTGTGTGAGAGAGTGCAGTCAGTGTGAGCGCTCCATAATGTGTGTGACAAAGTGCAGTCAATGTGAGCACTCCACTATATGTGTGTGTGACAAAGTGCAGTCAGTGTGAGCGCTCCACTATGTGTGTGTGTGTGTGACAAAGTGCAGTCAGTGCGAGCGCTCTGCTATATGTGTGTGTGACAAAGTGCAGTCAGTGTGAGCGCTCCATTATGTGTGTGACAAAGTGTAGTCAGTGTGAGCGCTCCACTATGTGTGTGACAAAGTGCAGTCAGTGTGAGCGCTCCATTATGTGTGTGTGACAAAGTGCAGTCAGTGTGAGCGCTCCACTATGTGTGTGACAGAATGCAGTCAGTGTGAGCGCTCGACTACGTGTGTAACAAAGTGCAGTCAGTGTGAGCGCTCCACTATGTGTGTGTGACAAAGTGCAGTCAGTGTGAGCGCTCCACTATGTGTGTGTGACAAAGTGCAGTCAGTGTGAGCGCTCCGCTATGTGTGTGTGTGACAAAGTGCAGTCAGTGCGAGCGCTCCACTATGTGTGTGTGACAAAGTGCAGTCAGTGTGAGCGCTCCGCTATGTGTGTGACAAAGTGCAGCCAGTGTGAGCGCTCTGCTATGTGTGTGACAAAGTGCAGTCAGTGTGAGCGCTCCGCTATGTGTGTGAGAAAGTGCAGTCAGTGTGAGCGCTCCATGTGTGTGACAAAGTGCAGTCAGTGTGAGCGATCCGCTATGTGTGTGACAAAGTGCAGTCAGTGAGAGCGCTCCGCTATGTGTGTGAGAAAGTGCAGTCAGTGTGAGCGCTCCATAATGTGTGTGACAAAGTGCAGTCAGTGTGAGCGCTCTGCTATGTGTGTGACAAAGTGCAGTCAATGTGAGCACTCCACTATATGTGTGTGTGACAAAGTGCAGTCAGTGTGAGCGCTCCACTATGTGTGTGTGTGACAAAGTGCAGTCAGTGCGAGCGCTCCATAATGTGTGTGACAAAGTACAGTCAGTGTGAGCACTCCGCTATGTGTGTGTGACAAAGTGCAGTCAGTGTGAGCGCTCCGCTATGTGTGTGACAAAGTGCAGTCAGTGTGAGCGCTCCGCTATGTGTGTGAGAAAGTGCAGTCAGAGTGAGAGCGCTCCGCTATGTGTGTGAGAAAGTGCAATCAGTATAAGCGCTTCACTATGTGTGTGAGAAAGTGCAGTCAGTGTGAGCGCTCAACTGTGTGTGTGACAAAGTGCAGTCAGTGAGAGCGCTCCGCTATGTGTGTGACAAAGTGCAGTCAGTGTGAGCGCTCCGCTATCTGTGTGACAAAGTGCAGTAAGTGTGAGCGCTCCGCTATGTGTGTGACAAAGTGCAGTAAGTGTGAGCGCTCCGCTATGTGTGTGACAAAGTGCAGTAAGTGTGAGCGCTCCGCTATGTGTGTGAGAAAGTGCAGTCAGTGTGAGCGCTCCGCTATGTGTGTGACAAAGTGCAGTAAGTGTGAGCGCTCCGCTATGTGTGTGACAAAGTGCAGTAAGTGTGAGCGCTCCGCTATGTGTGTGTGACAAAGTGCAGTCAGTGTGAGCGCTCCGCTATGTGTGTGACAAAGTGCAGTAAGTGTGAGCGCTCTACTATGTGTGTGAGAAAGTGCAGTCAGTGTGAGCGCTCCGCTATGTGTGTGACAAAGTGCAGTAAGTGTGAGCGCTCCGCTATGTGTGTGACAAAGTGCAGTAAGTGTGAGCGCTCCGCTATGTGTGTGTGAGAAAGTGCAGTCAGTGTGAGCGCTCCACTATGTGTGTGACAAAGTGCAGTCAGTGCGAGCGCTCTGCTATATGTGTGTGTGACAAAGTGCAGTCAGTGTGAGCGCTCCGCTATTTGTGTGACAAAGTGCAGTAAGTGTGAGCGCTCCGCTATGTGTGTGTGACAAAGTGCAGTCAGTGCAATTGTCCGCTATGTGTGTGTGACAAAGTGCAGTCAGTGTGAGCGCTCCGCTATGTGTGTGACAAAGTGCAGTCAGTGTGAGCGCTCCACTATGTGTGTGACAAAGTGCAGTCAGTGTGAGCGCTCCACTATGTGTGTGACAAAGTGCAGTCAGTGTGAGCGCTCCACTATGTGTGTGTGACAAAGTGCAGTCAGTGTGAGCGCTCTACTATGTGTGTGTGACAAAGTGCAGTCAGTGTGAGCGCTCTACTATATGTGTGACAAAGTGCAGTCAGTGTGAGCGCTCTACTATGTGTGAGAAAGTGCAGTCAGTGTGAGCGCTCTACTATGTGTGTGACAAAGTCAGTCAGTGTGAGCGCTCTACTATGTGTGAAAAAGTGCAGTCAGTGTGAGCGCTCCGCTATGTGTATGACAAAGTGCAGTCAGTGTGAGCGCTCCGCTATGTGTGTGACAAAGTGCAGTCAGTGTGAGCGCTCCACTATGTGTGTGACAAAGTGCAGTCAGTGTGAGCGCTCCACTATGTGTGTGACAAAGTGCAGTCAGTGTGAGCGCTCCACTATGTGTGTGTGTGACAAAGTGCAGTCAGTGTGAGCGCTCCACTATGTGTGTGTGACAAAGTGCAGTCAGTGTGAGCGCTCTACTATGTGTGTGACAAAGTGCAGTCAGTGTGAGCGCTCTACTATGTGTGAGAAAGTGCAGTCAGTGTGAGCGCTCTGCTATGTGTGTGTGACAAAGTGCAGTCAGTGTGAGCGCTCCACTATGTGTGTGACAAAGTGCAGTCAGTGTGAGCGCTCCGCTATGTGTGTGACAAAGTGCAGTCAGTGTGAGCGCTCCGCTATGTGTGTGACAAAGTGCAGTCAGTGTGAGCGCTCCACTATGTGTGTGACAAAGTGCAGTCAGTGTGAGCGCTCTGCTATGTGTGTGTGACAAAGTGCAGTCAGTGTGAGCGCTCCACTATGTGTGTGACAAAGTGCAGTCAGTGCGATTGTCCGCTATGTGTGTGTGACAAAGTGCAGTCAGTGTGAGCGCTCCGCTATGTGTGTGAGAAATTGCAGTCATTGTGAGCGCTCTACTATGTGTGTGACAAAGTGCAGTCAGTGTGAGCGCTCCGCTATGTGTGTGAGAAAGTGCAGTCAGTGTGAGCGCTCCGCTATGTGTGTGACAAAGTGCAGTCAGTGTGAGCGCTCCGCTATGTGTGTGACAAAGTGCAGTCAGTGTGAGCGCTCCACTATGTGTGTGACAAAGTGCAGTCAGTGTGAGCGCTCTGCTATGTGTGTGTGACAAAGTGCAGTCAGTGTGAGCGCTCCACTATGTGTGTGACAAAGTGCAGTCAGTGCGATTGTCCGCTATGTGTGTGTGACAAAGTGCAGTCAGTGTGAGCGCTCCGCTATGTGTGTGAGAAAGTGCAGTCATTGTGAGCGCTCTACTATGTGTGTGAGAAAGTGCAGTCAGTGTGAGCGCTCCGCTATGTGTGTGACAAAGTGCAGTCAGTGTGAGCGCTCCGCTATGTGTGTGTGACAAAGTGCAGTCAGTGTGAGCGCTCCGCTATGTGTGTGACAAAGTGCAGTCAGTGTGAGCGATCTGCTATGTGTGTGACAAAGTGCAGTCAGTGTGAGCGCTCTACTATGTGTGAGAAAGTGCAGTCAGTGTGAGCGCTCCACTATGTGTGTGACAAAGTGCAGTCAGTGTGAGCGCTCCACTATGTGTGTGACAAAGTGCAGTCAGTGTGAGCGCTCCACTATGTGTGTGTGACAAAGTGCAGTCAGTGCGATTGTCCGCTATGTGTGTGTGACAAAGTGCAGTCAGTGTGAGCGCTCCGCTATGTGTGTGAGAAAGTGCAGTCAGTGTGAGCGCTCTACTATGTGTGTGATAAAGTGCAGTCAGTGTGAGCGCTCCGCTATGTGTGTGTGACAAAGTGCAGTCAGTGTGAGCGCTCCGCTATGTGTGTGACACTTCAGGTCACTGTATCTAATCCTATGATATGTGATTTACACTTCTGTTAGTTGTATCTAATCCTATGATATGTGATACACACTTCTGATCACTGTATCTAATCCTATGATATGTGATACACACTTCTGATCACTGTATCTAATCCTATGATATGTGATACACACTTCTGATCACTGTATCTAATCCTATGATATGTGATACACACTTCTGGTCACTGTATCTAATCCTGGTCACTGTATCTAATCCTATCACATGTGATACTGTCTGCTGAGTCGCTGAACGAGATACTATGTGTGATACGGGGACGGGAACGCCTCAAACGGTCTTACCGGATTACTAGCACGGGAACGGGGAGGTGACAGACAGTTGGGGCCCCATAGTGACATAGCAGCCGGGCAGACACGTGTACCCTGCTAATAGATCCTCTAAAAAGCCATTGTATCTAATCCTATTTGGTGTGATACAGTGTGATGAGGTGTTGTATCTAATCCTGCCACGTGTGATACTGTATCTAATCATGTTGCTGAGACACTGTTTCTGAGTTTATTACGTGTGATCCTGTCTGTGAAGCCGCTGGCTTCTGAGCCATTGTATCTAAGCCTGTCATTTGTGTCAAAATATGCTAAGCCCCTGTATCTAATGCTATCGTGTGATACTTCCTACCGGAGTAGCATGACACCGCTACTATCAGATACGAGGTGTGATACAGACCCTGCCCGGGTCAAAGATGGCGGCCGCGGAACACGCAGCACCCCACCTGACCACACACGCCGGATGTGACGTAGCTGTCCACTCTCGTCCACCGCAGGTTTAGGAGGCTGTGATTGGCTGCTCGGGACTCGGCGTCTCCATGGCAGCCCCTCCTCGCTCCGCCTGCCAGGCCAAGATGGCGAAAGGACCGATTAACGTATGAGACAGAGGAGGAGCCGCGGGGAGACGCCGGCCGAGGTCTGAGCCAAGAGCGGGAGACTGACTGACACTCCGGGGCCCTCCGTCCTCGGTGTTTATACAGCCATATCCCGTCCCGCCGGGAACCGACCCTCGTTACCTCAGCCGGGAGCCATTACAGGCCGTGCCCGGGGCACCGGATACCGGGAGGGGCAGCACTGAGGGGCGCTGCTGTACCGGATACCGGGAGGTCCAGCACTGAGGGGCGCTGCTGTACCGGATACCGGGAGGTGCAGCACTGAGGGGCGCTGCTGTACCGGATACCGGGAGGTCCAGCACTGAGGGGCGCTGCTGTACCGGATACCGGGAGGTCCAGCTCTGAGGGGCGCTGCTGGTGCTGGTTATTTGGGGTACCCGGGAGTGAAGGGGCACAGCTGGTATCAGTTACCTGGCACTGTATTGTGGACTTATCTACCAGTGAGGCGGCACAGCTGGCACTGCATACTGGATACAGCTGGCATTGGATACCTGGGACACCTGTAAGAGGGCACAGCTGGCATCAGTTACCTGGGACACCTGTAAGAGGGCACAGCTGGCATCAGTTACCTGGGACACCTGTAAGAAGGCACAGCTGGCATCAGTTACCTGGGACACCTGTAAGAGGGCACAGCTGGCATCAGTTACCTGGGACACCTGTAAGAGGGCACAGCTGGCATCAGTTACCTGGGACACCTGTAAGAAGGCACAGCTGGCATCAGTTACCTGGGACACCTGTAAGAGGGCACAGCTGGCATCAGTTACCTGGGACACCTGTAAGAAGGCACAGCTGGCATCAGTTACCTGGGACACCTGTAAGAGGGCACAGCTGGCATCAGTTACCTGGGACACCTGTAAGAGGGCACAGCTGGCATCAGTTACCTGGGACACCTGTAAGAAGGCACAGCTGGCATCAGTTACCTGGGACACCTGTAAGAGGGCACAGCTGGCATCAGTTACCTGGGACACCTGTATGGGCACAGCTGGCATTGGTTACCTGGGACACCTGTAAGAAGGCACAGCTGGCATCGATTACCTGGGACACCTGTATGGGCACAGCTGGCATTGGATATATACAACACCTGTCACTGAGTGGGCACCTGTCACTGGGCACTGCCAGGTTCGGCGGGCATCACTTGGACTGACTTTCCCATCAGGTGTGACAGGACCTCTGACAGCCCCCGCAGGACTCTCCCTCAATGCATTGTACATTTGGCATCACCTGATACCCGCTGTTGACGGCTGCAACAGACATGACCACCCCGGCTCTACTCCCCCTATCTGGGCGCAGGATACCCCCCCTCAGCCTGGGCACCTCCTCCATCCCTCACCACCGCGCCACCCTGAGGCTGTCTGAGAAGTTCATCCTGCTCCTCATCCTCAGTGCCTTCATCACCCTCTGCTTCGGGGCCTTCTTCTTCCTGCCCGACTCCTCCAAGCACAAGCGCTTCGACCTGGGCCTGGAGGACGTTCTCATCCCTCACATCGACGCTGACAAGGGCGACAAGAACACAGGCGGCTTTCTGATCCATGGCCTGGGCCACGACCAGCACCGCCACAGGTAGGAGCGGCATCTGCCCCCGCACATGGGGTATATCTATTATACATCAGGGAGAGGAGACATAGCTGTGCCACTATACAGCCGGGCACATGGGGTATATCTATTATACATCAGGGAGAGGAGACATAGCTGTGCCACTATACAGCCGGGCACATGGGGTATATCTGTATTATACATCAGGGAGAGGAGACATAGCTGTGCCACTATACAGCCGGGCACATGGGGTATATCTGTATTATACATCAGGGAGAGGAGCCATAGCTGTGCCACTATACAGCCGGGCACATGGGGTATATCTATTATACATCAGGGAGAGGAGCCATAGCTATGCCACTATACAGCCGGGCACATGGGGTATATCTGTATTATACATCAGGGAGAGGAGCCATAGCTGTGCCACTATACAGCCGGGCACATGGGGTATATCTGTATTATACATCAGGGAGAGGAGCCATAGCTGTGCCACTATACAGCCGGGCACATGGGGTATATCTATTATACATCAGGGAGAGGAGACATAGCTGTGCCACTATACAGCCGGGCACATGGGGTATATCTGTATTATACATCAGGGAGAGGAGCCATAGCTGTGCCACTATACAGCCGGGCACATGGGGTATATCTGTATTATACATCAGGGAGAGGAGCCATAGCTGTGCCACTATACAGCCGGGCACATGGGGTATATCTATTATACATCAGGGAGAGGAGACATAGCTGTGCCACTATACAGCCGGGCACATGGGGTATATCTGTATTATACATCAGGGAGAGGAGCCATAGCTGTGCCAATATACAGCCGGGCACATGGGGTATATCTATTATACATCAGGAGAGGATCCATAGCTGTGCCACTATACAGGTGGGCACATGGGGTATATCTATTATACATCAGGGAGAGGAGCCATCGCTGTGCCACTATACAGCTGGGCACATGGGGTATATCTATTATACATCAGGGAGAGGAGCCATAGCTGTGCCACTATACAGCCGGGCACATGGGGTATATCTATTATACATCAGGGAGAGGAGCCATAGCTGTGCCACTATACAGCTGGGCACATGGGGTATATCTGTTATACATCAGGGAGAGGAGCCATAGCTGTGCCACTATACAGCCGGGCACATGGGGTATATCTATTATACATCAGGGAGAGGAGCCATCGCTGTGCCACTATACAGCCGGGCACATGGGGTATATCTATTATACATCAGGGAGAGGAGCCATCGCTGTGCCACTATACAGCCGGGCACATGGGGTATATCTGTTATACATCAGGGAGAGGAGCCATAGCTTTGCCACTATACAGCCGGGCACATGGGGTATATCTATTATACATCAGGGAGAGGAGCCATCGCTGTGCCACTATACAGCCGGGCACATGGGGTATATCTATTATACATCAGGGAGAGGAGCCATAGCTGTGCCACTATACAGCCGGGCACATGGGGTATATCTATTATACATCAGGGAGAGGAGCCATCGCTGTGCCACTATACAGCCGGGCACATGGGGTATATCTATTATACATCAGGGAGAGGAGCCATCGCTGTGCCACTATACAGCCGGGCACATGGGGTATATCTATTATACATCAGGGAGAGGAGCCATCGCTGTGCCACTATACAGCCGGGCACATGGGGTATATCTATTATACATCAGGGAGAGGAGCCATCGCTGTGCCACTATACAGCCGGGCACATGGGGTATATCTATTATACATCAGGGAGAGGAGCCATCGCTGTGCCACTATACAGCCGGGCACATGGGGTATATCTATTATACATCAGGGAGAGGAGCCATCGCTGTGCCACTATACAGCCGGGCACATGGGGTATATATATTATACATCAGGGAGAGGAGCCATAGCTGTGCCACTATACAGCCGGGCACATGGGGTATATCTATATTATACATCAGGGAGAGGAGCCATAGCTGTGCCACTATACAGCCGGGCACATGGGGTATATCTGTTATACATCAGGGAGAGGAGCCATAGCTGTGCCACTATACAGCCGGGCACATGGGGTATATCTATTATACATCAGGGAGAGGAGACATAGCTGTGCCACTATACAGCCAGGCACATGGGGTATATCTATTATACATCAGGGAGAGGAGACATAGCTGTGCCACTATACAGCCGGGCACATGGGGTATATCTATTATACATCAGGGAGAGGAGACATAGCTGTGCCACTATACAGCCGGGCACATGGGGTATATCTGTATTATACATCAGGGAGAGGAGCCATAGCTGTGCCACTATACAGCCGGGCACATGGGGTATATCTATTATACATCAGGGAGAGGAGCCATAGCTGTGCCACTATACAGCCGGGCACATGGGGTATATCTGTATTATACATCAGGGAGAGGAGCCATAGCTGTGCCACTATACAGCCGGGCACATGGGGTATATCTATTATACATCAGGGAGAGGAGCCATCGCTGTGCCACTATACAGCCGGGCACATGGGGTATATCTATTATACATCAGGGAGAGGAGCCATCGCTGTGCCACTATACAGCCGGGCACATGGGGTATATCTATTATACATCAGGGAGAGGAGACATAGCTGTGCCACTATACAGCCGGGCACATGGGGTATATCTATTATACATCAGGGAGAGGAGCCATCGCTGTGCCACTATACAGCCGGGCACATGGGGTATATCTATTATACATCAGGGAGAGGAGCCATAGCTGTGCCACTATACAGCCGGGCACATGGGGTATATCTATTATACACAGTTGTCTGATCCAGCTGTTTTTGGCTTTGGACGTCCTGACATTATGTGAATTTTTGTTTTGCAACATCTGGGGGTCCGCAGGTTTGATACCTGTGATCTAGAATCACAAGAGCAGCCTGACTTCTGTCATATAATCTAGAACCACAAAAGCACAGCAACTGCGGTCATATAATGTAGAACCACATGTCCCTCCGACTGATGTTATATAATCTAGAACTATAGGAACATGCTGACAGATGTCGTCTAATCTAGAACTGCAGGAGCATGCAGACTGTTGGAATGTAATCTAGAACCCCCAGGACATACTAACTGCTACTATATACTCTAGATCAGGGATGGCCCTCCAGCTGTTGCAAAACTACAATTCCCATAATGCCTGGACAACCAAAGCTTTAGCTGTCCCTGATTTAGACCCTGAGCCATACTAACTGTTACCATATTATCTAGACCCTGGGCCATACTAACTGCTACCATATTATCTAGACCCTGGGCCATACTAACTGCTACCATATTATCTAGACCCTGGGCCATACTAACTGCTACCATATTATCTAGACCCTGGGCCATACTACCCACTACCATATTATCTAGTCCTCCAGGGCATACTTCCTACTACCATATTATCTAGACCCTGGGCCATACTACCCACTACCATATTATCTAGTCCTCCAGGGCATACTTCCTACTACCATATTATCTAGACCCTGGGCCATACTACCTACTACCATATTATCTAGACCCTGGGCCATACTACCCACTACCATATTATCTAGACCATGGGCCATACTACCTACTACCATATTATCTAGACCCTGGGCCATACTATCTACTTCCATATTATCTAGAACCCCCAGGGCATACTACCAACTACCATATTATCTAGAACCCCACAGGTTATACCATCTGCTCTCCTATAATCCAGAACCCCCTGGGTATATTAAGTACTATCATGTCATCTAGAACCCCACGGGGCATACTAACTGTTTTGTACAACCCTACGGTCACACAGTTTACCTACATATCACTAACCTATTACTACCATGAGGGGCTCCCTAGCATGTTGTTGGGGGTTTCTGGCTCTAACAAGGAAATCTCTGAGTGAGGGGCCACAGTAAAGTGCTGCAGGGATCCAGTGTCTGCCCCCCTCCATCATTGTATCCAGTGTCTGCCCCCCCCCCCTCCATCATTGTATCCAGTGTCTGCCCCCCCCCACCCCCCATCATTGTATCCAGTGTCTGCCCCCCTCCATCATTGTATCCAGTGTCTGCCCCCCCCTCCATCATTGTATCCAGTGTCTGCCCCCCTCCATCATTGTATCCAGTGTCTGCCCCCCCATCATTGTATCCAGTGTCTGCCCCCCTCCATCATTGTATCCAGTGTCTGCCCCCCCATCATTGTATCCAGTGTCTGCCCCCCCCATCATTGTATCCAGTGTCTGCCCCCCTTCATCATTGTATCCAGTGTCTGCCCCCCCCCTCCATCATTGTATCCAGTGTCTGCCCCCCCCCCCTCCATCATTGTATCCAGTGTCTGCCCCCCCCATCATTGTATCCAGTGTCTGCCCCCCTTCATCATTGTATCCAGTGTCTGCCCCCCCTCCATCATTGTATCCAGTGTCTGCCCCCCCCCTCCATCATTGTATCCAGTGTCTGCCCCCCTCCATCATTGTATCCAGTATCTGCCCCCCCCCTCCATCATTGTATCCAGTGTCTGCCCCCCCCCTCCATCATTGTATCCAGTGTCTGCCCCCCCCCCATCACTGTATCCAGTGTCTGCCCCCCCCCTCCATCATTGTATCCAGTGTCTGCCCCCCCTCCATCATTGTATCCAGTGTCTGCCCCCCCCATCATTGTATCCAGTGTCTGCCCCCCCTCCATCATTGTATCCAGTGTCTGCCCCCCTCCATCATTGTATCCAGTGTCTGCCCCCCCACCCCCCATCATTGTATCCAGTGTCTGCCCCCCCTCCATCATTGTATCCAGTGTCTGCCCCTCCATTATTGTATCCAGTGTCTGCCCCCCCACCCCCCATCATTGTATCCAGTGTCTGCCCCCCTCCATCATTGTATCCAGTGTCTGCCCCCCCACCCCCATCATTGTATCCAGTGTCTGCCCCCCTCCATCATTGTATCCAGTGTCTGCCCCCCCCTCCATCATTGTATCCAGTGTCTGCCCCCCCACCCCCATCATTGTATCCAGTGTCTGCCCCCCTCCATTATTGTATCCAGTGTCTGCCCCCCCTCCATCATTGTATCCAGTGTCTGCCCCTCCATTATTGTATCCAGTGTCTGCCCCCCCACCCCCCATCATTGTATCCAGTGTCTGCCCCCCCACCCCCATCATTGTATCCAGTGTCTGCCCCCCTCCATCATTGTATCCAGTGTCTGCCCCCCCACCCCCATCATTGTATCCAGTGTCTGCCCCCCTCCATCATTGTATCCAGTGTCTGCCCCCCCACCCCCATCATTGTATCCAGTGTCTGCCCCCCTCCATCATTGTATCCAGTGTCTGCCCCCCCACCCCCATCATTGTATCCAGTGTCTGCCCCCCTCCATCATTGTATCCAGTGTCTGCCCCCCCCACCCCCATCATTGTATCCAGTGTCTGCCCCCCTCCATCATTGTATCCAGTGTCTGCCCCCCCCTCCATCATTGTATCCAGTGTCTGCCCCCCCCACCCCCATCATTGTATCCAGTGTCTGCCCCCCCTACCCCCATCATTGTATCCAGTGTCTGCCCCCCCTACCCCCATCATTGTATCCAGTGTCTGCCCCCCCTACCCCCATCATTGTATCCAGTGTCTGCCCCCCCCCTCCATCATTGTATCCAGTGTCTGCCCCCCCTCCATCATTGTATCCAGTGTCTGCCCCCCCCCCATCATTGTATCCAGTGTCTGCCCCCCTCCATCATTGTATCCAGTGTCTGCCCCCCCTCCATCATTGTATCCAGTGTCTGCCCCCCCTCCATCATTGTATCCAGTGTCTGCCCCCCCCTCCATCATTGTATCCAGTGTCTGCCCCCCCCCTCCATCATTGTATCCAGTGTCTGCCCCCCCCCCCCCATCATTGTATCCAGTGTCTGCCCCCCTCCATCATTGTATCCAGTGTCTGCCCCCCCCCCTCCATCATTGTATCCAGTGTCTGCCCCCCTCCATCATTGTATCCAGTGTCTGCCCCCCTCCATCATTGTATCCAGTGTCTGCCCCCCCCCCTCCATCATTGTATCCAGTGTCTGCCCCCCTCCATCATTGTATCCAGTGTCTGCCCCCCCCCTCCATCATTGTATCCAGTGTCTGCCCCCCTTCATCATTGTATCCAGTGTCTGCCCCCCCCCCCCCTCCATCATTGTATCCAGTGTCTGCCCCCCCTCCATCATTGTATCCAGTGTCTGCCCCCCCCCTCCATCATTGTATCCAGTGTCTGCCCCCCTCCATCATTGCTTGTTTTATACTCAGGTTTATGTCTGACTCCTAATATCTAGAGTATTACACCCATCACTGGTTAGGGGGGCTGAAGGCTGAGAGACAATGAGGGTCTTTTGAAGGGTTAATATAGGCCCAAGGGGCTCATATAATACCAGATCAATACACACTAACCGCTGTGTATGTGACCAGAGCATAATGTACCAGGAAAATAGTGAGTGCAGCTCTGGAGGATGAGACAGGATTTAACTCTGGATCAGTAATGTATGTACACAGTGACCCCACCATCAGAATAGTGAGTGCAGCTCTGGAGGATGAGACAGGATATAACTCAGGATCAGTAATGTATGTACACAGTGACCCCACCATCAGAATAGTGAGTGCAGCTCTGGAGGATGAGACAGGATATAACTCAGGATCAGTAATGTATGTACACAGTGACCCCACCATCAGAATAGTGAGTGCAGCTCTGGAGGATGAGACAGGATTTAACTCAGGATCAGTAATGTATGTACACAGTGACCCCACCATCAGAATAGTGAGTGCAGCTCTGGAGGATGAGACAGGATATAACTCAGGATCAGTAATGTATGTACACAGTGACCCCACCAGCAGAATAGTGAGTGCAGCTCTGGAGGATGAGACAGGATATAACTTAGGATCAGTAATGTAATGTATGTACACAGTGACCCCACCAGCAGAATAGTGAGTGCAGCTCTGGAAGATGAGACATGATGGATGTATCGGCAGAATAGTGAGTGCAGCTCTGGAAGATGAGATATAATGGATGTGACAGCAGAATAGTGAGTGTAGCTCTGGAGTATAATCCAGCAGAATGATCCCTGCAGGTGGGGTGTTACATGCGATGTATAATGTACAGGAAGAAGCGTGTCACCCCCCCCCCCCCCCCCTCGGAAGACTCCCCGGACCTGTTGGTCAGGATCAGGATGACTATGGCTCCTTGTGGTTTCTCAGACGTCATGATCTGTGATATACTTGTCCTTACCCTTGTTTTTCAGTCCTAATCCTCATAATCTCACAGTTCACCCCTCCCCCCGTATCGCCACCACAGCAGCAGTATTACAGCACATGGTGTACATATATACTGTATACGCCTCCTGTATTTCCTGGCTCCTCCACTCTCTGAATCTGGAAAGTGAAGTAGAGACTGACACTGAGAGAGACCAGGGCTCAGGGGCCCAGGCTGTTGTGGGCGAGGACGGGGGCCTGGGCTGTCGGGGGCGAGGACGGGGGCCTGGGCTGTCGGGGGCGAGGACGGGGGCCTGGGCTGTCGAGGGCGAGGACGGGGGCCTGGGCTGTCGAGGGTGAGGACGGGGGCCCGGGCTGTCGTGGGCGAGGATGGGGGCCTGGGCTGTCGAGGGTGAGGATGGGGGCCTGGGCTGTCGGGGGCGAGGACGGGGGCCTGGGCTGTCGAGGGTGAGGACGGGGGCCTGGGCTGTCGTGGGCGAGGATGGGGGCCTGGGCTGTCGGGGGCGAGGACGGGGGCCTGGGCTGTCAAGGGTGAGGACGGGGGCCCGGGCTGTTCGGGCGGGGCCTGGGCTGTCGGGGGCGAGGACGGGGGCCTGGGCTGTCGAGGGTAGTGATGTCACGATACCAGAATTTTGAGATCGATACCAATACCAGCTTTTTTTTTTTTCAATGCTCGATACCAATTCGATACTTAATAAATTATATTTAAGAAACAAAAACAAAAAAAACACAAGAATAGAAATGACACCCCCCCACCCCCAGGTTCAGGTCAGTACAAACCAATTTATGTTCTCCTAATTTTATTACTTTAAAAATAAAGTCCCCATTATTTAAAATAAATAAAAACTTGCCCAACTCTGCCTCACTTTTTTTTTTTTTTATCTCCGCCTGTCTGACTGGGGGTGAGGGGCCATTTTTTGCGCCGCGATCTGTAGTTTTATTTTGTACCATGTTTTTATGTGGTACTGAACTGGGTGGTTTCTGCGCTTGCTCGGTTTACCGTGCTTGATCAGGAAGGTGACAGGTAGTATGGACAATAACACTTCAGCTGCCAGGGATGGGGGTTGTAGTCATGTAACACACACTTCAGATATCAGGGGGGGTGATGGAGGAAGTAGTCATGTAACACACAACTGCTATCGGGGGATGGGGGTTGTAGTCATGTAACACACACCTGCTATCGGGGGATGGGGGTTGTAGTCATGTAACACACACCTGCTATCGGGGAGGATGGGGGTTGTAGTCATGTAACACACACCTGCTATCGGGGAGGATGGGGGTTGTAGTCATGTAACACACAACTGCTATCGGGGAGTATGGGGGTTGTAGTCATGTAACACACCTGCTATCAGGGGGGGAGGATGGGGGTTGTAGTCATGTAACACACACACCTGCTATCAGGGGGAGGATGGGGGTTGTAGTCATGTAACACACACCAGCTATCGGGGGAGGATGGGGGTTGTAATCATGTAACACACACCTGCTATCAGGGGGAGGATGGGGGTTGTAGTCATGTAACACACACCTGCTATCAGGGGGGAGGATGGGGGTTGTAGTCATGTAACACACAACCGCTATCAGGGGGGGAGGATGGTGGTTGTAGTAGTCATGTAACACACAACTGCTATCGGGGAGGATGGGGGTTGTAGTCATGTAACACACAACTGCTATCGGGGGATGGGGGTTGTAGTAATGTAACACACACCTGCTATCGGGGAGGATGGGGGTTGTAGTCATGTAACACACAACTGCTATTGGGGAGGATGGGGGTTGTAGTCATGTAACACACCTGCTATCAGGGGGAAGGATGGGGGTTGTAGTCATGTAACACACACCAGCTATCAGGGGGGGAGGATGGGGGTTGTAGTCATGTAACACACACCAGCTATCAGGGGGGAGGATGGGGGTTGTAGTCATGTAACACACAACCGCCAGCAAGGGGGATGATGGGGGTTATAGTCATGTAACACACACCAGCTATCAGGGGGGAGGATGGGGGTTGTAGTCATGTAACACACACCAGCCAGCAGGGGGGATGATGGGGGTTATAGTCATGTAACACACACCAGCCAGCAGGGGGGATGATGGGGGCTGTAGCCATATAACACACCAGCCAGCAGGGGGGATGATGGGGGCTGTAGCCATATAACACACCAGCCAGCAGGGGGGATGATGGGGGCTGTAGCCATATAACACACCAGCCAGCAGGGGGGATGATGGGGGCTGTAGCCATATAACACACCAGCCAGCAGGGGGGGGTGATGGGGGTTGTAGCCATATAACACACACCAGCCAGCAGGGGGGGTGATGGGGGTTGTAGCCATATAACACACACCAGCCAGCAGGGGGGATGATGGGGGCTGTAGTCATATAACACACCAGCCAGCAGGGGGGATGATGGGGGCTGTAGCCATATAACACACCAGCCAGCAGGGGGGGGTGATGGGGGTTGTAGCCATATAACACACACCAGCCAGCAGGGGGGGTGATGGGGGTTGTAGCCATATAACACACACCAGCCAGCAGGGGGGATGATGGGGGCTGTAGCCATATAACACACCAGCCAGCAGGGGGGATGATGGGGGCTGTAGCCATATAACACACACCAGCCAGCAGGGGGGATGATGGGGGCTGTAGCCATATAACACACACCAGCCAGCAGGGGGGATGATGGGGGCTGTAGCCATATAACACACACCAGCCAGCAGGGGGGATGATGGGGGTTGTAGTCATATAACACACACCAGCCAGCAGGGGGGATGATGGGGGCTGTAGCCATATAACACACACCAGCCAGCAGGGGGGATGATGGGGGCTGTAGCCATATAACACACACCAGCCAGCAGGGGGGATGATGGGGCTGTAGCCATATAACACACACCAGCCAGCAGGGGGGATGATGGGGCTGTAGCCATATAACACACACCAGCCAGCAGGGGGGATGATGGGGGCTGTAGCCATATAACACACACCAGCCAGCAGGGGGGATGATGGGGGCTGTAGCCATATAACACACCAGCCAGCAGGGGGGATGATGGGGGTTGTAGCCATATAACACACACCAGCCAGCAGGGGGGATGATGGGGCTGTAGCCATATAACACACACCAGCCAGCAGGGGGGATGATGGGGCTGTAGCCATATAACACACACCAGCCAGCAGGGGGGATGATGGGGGCTGTAGCCATATAACACACACCAGCCAGCAGGGGGGATGATGGGGGCTGTAGCCATATAACACACACCAGCCAGCAGGGGGGATGATGGGGGCTGTAGCCATATAACACACACCAGCCAGCAGGGGGGATGATGGGGGCTGGTGTCAGGGCATGCTGACCACTGACCCAGCAGGGTGACCTGGATTTGTCTGTAATCTGCAGGTTACAGCCCCCCTCCCTAGTCAGAGTCAGGCTGACTGTAACACCCCCCCCCCCCCCCCCCCCCCCCACACACACACACACACACACACACACACATTGTTAATGTCTGCTCCGGAGTCTCCTGCCGGCCCCGGCCTCCCGCCTCCTCACACCACCTCATAGTCCCGTGCAGATGTAGTGGCCGCATCTCCTCCTGCCTCCCCCTCCTCCAGCCTTCTCCTCTCCAGGACGCGCTGCTCTCCCTCTTCAGCCCGTGACCCTGCTCTGCCCGCAGTCATTAGCAGCCGACCCCCGCTGTATATGGAGCGGGCTCAGGAGGGGGGTAATGTCGCTGTCAGTGTGACAGCGGCATCTATATAGTTACATAGCCGGCACAAGCAATAGCTATGTGCCGGCTATTTGAATTTGGCGCCGACGGGGGAAGAGGGTGCGCGCTGAGGAGGTGACAGGTGGGAGCAGGGGGCAGCACACAGAGAACACGGCCGGCGCTCAGATGGCCGCCGGCCGTGCTCTCTGCGCTATACTTTATTCTAAACTGCATAATAGCACAGTTTAACATTAAGTTTCGATACCAGGAAATCCTGGTATCGAACTGTTTTGCCGCCCGCAATATCGATAGTAGTATCGATATTTCGGTGCATCGTGCAACACTAGTCAAGGGTGAGGACGGGGGCCGGGGCTGTCGAGGGTGAGGCCGGGGGCCTGGGCTGTCGGGGGCGAGGCTGGGGGCCCGGGCTGTCGGGGGCGAGGCTGGGGGCCCGGGCGGAGGCCAGGGGCAAGGAGTGGTGTGGCTGGCTGTACTGGGGCTCATATACCTATGGATTGGCCCCCACTATCTCTCTCGGTTGCCGCCATGGTCGGCTCTTGGGATCCATGTTCCTGGCTTGGTGCCAATCCTGCATGAGGCCTGGGCGGCCACCTGTCATTAGTATCGTAATTATCCGTGTAATCAGAGTCCATTAATGATCCAGCCGACAGGGGAGGGGAGCGATGGAGATAATGTACGAGGGGGGGGATCACTGAGCTGTCGTGTATGTGACGTCATGTGACTGATGACCCTTCCTCATCTATCATTTTCTGGGTTATCAGACTGTCTATGTATGGTGACTGTCTATAGAGAGAAAAGGGGGTGGCTGCTATGTGCCAGGCACTGTGCCCCCCCTACGGATGGTGACTGTATATAGAGGACAGGGGGTGACTGCTATGTGCCAGTCACTGTACCCCCCTACAGATGGTGACTGTATATAGAGGACAGGGGGTGACTGCTATGTGCCAGTCACTGTACCCCCCTACAGATGGTGACTGTGTATAGAGGACAGGGGGTGACTGCTATGTGCCAGTCACTGCACCCCATACAGATAGTCACCCCCCACCCTCTCTATAGACAGTCACTATCTGTATGGGGTGCAGTGACTGGCATATAGCAGTCACCCCCTGTCCTCTATATACAGTCACCATCTGTAGGGGGGTACAGTGACTGGCACATAGTCACCCCCACCCTCTCTATAGACAGTCACTACCTGTATGGGGTGCAGTGACTGGCACATAGCAGTCACCCCCCACCCTCTCTATATACAGTCACCATCTGTATGGGGTGCAGTGAATGGCACATGGCAGTCACCCCCCGTTCTCTATAGACAAGTCACCATCTGCAGGGGGTACAGTGACTGGCACATAGTGACTGTCTATAGAGAGGGTGGGGGGTGACTATGTGCCAGTCACTGTACCCCCTGCAGATGGTGACTGTCTATAGAGAACGGGGGGGGGGTGACTGCCTATAGAGAACGGGGGGGGGGGTGACTGCCATGTGCCAGTCACTGTACCCCCTGCAGATGGTGACTGTCTATAGAGAGGGTGGGGGGTAACTGCTATGTGCCAGTCACTGTACCCCATACAGATGGTGACTGTATATGGAGGACAGGGGGTGACTGCTATATGCCAGTCATTGCACCCCATACAGATAGTCACCCCCCACCCTCTCTATAGACAGTCACTATCTGTATGGGGTGCAGTGACTGGCATATAGCAGTCACCCCCTGTCCTCTATATACAGTCACCATCTGTATGGGGTACAGTGACTGGCACATAGCAGTTACTCCCCACCCTCTCTATAGACAGTCACCATCTGCAGGGGTACAGTGACTGGCACATAGTCACCCCCCACCCTCTCTATATACAGTCACCATCTGTATGGGGTGCAGTGACGCGCACATGGCAGTAACCCCCCACATTCTGTATAGACAGTCACCATCTGCAGGGGGTACAGTGACTGGCACATAGTTACCCCCCACCCTCTCTATAGACAGTCACCATCTGCAGGGGGTACAGTGACTGGCACATAGTCACCCCCACCCTCTCTATAGACAGTCACTATGTGCCAGTCACTGTACCCCCTGCAGATGGTGACTGTCTATAGAGAGGGTGGGGGGTGACTATGTGCCAGTCACTGTACCCCCTGCAGATGGTGACTGTCTATAGAGAGGGTGGGGGGTGACTGCCATGTGCCAGTCAGTGCACCCCATACAGATAGTGACTGTCTATAGAGAGGGTGGGGGGTGACTGCCATGTGCCAGTCAGTGCACCCCATACAGATAGTGACTGTATATAGAGAGGGTGGGGGGTGACTGCCATGTGCCAGTCAGTGCACCCCATACAGATAGTGACTGTATATAGAGAGGGTGGGGGTTACTGCCATGTGCCAGTCAGTGCACCCCATACAGATAGTGACTGTCTATAGAGAGGGTGGGGGGTGACTGCCATGTGCCAGTCACTGTACCCCATACAGATAGTGACTGTATATAGAGAGGGTGGGGGTTACTGCCATGTGCCAGTCAGTGCACCCCATACAGATAGTGACTGTCTATAGAGAGGGTGGGGGGTGACTGCCATGTGCCAGTCAGTGCACCCCATACAGATAGTGACTGTCTATAGAGAGGGTGGGGGGTGACTGCCATGTGCCAGTCACTGTACCCCATACAGATAGTGACTGTATATAGAGAGGGTGGGGGTTACTGCCATGTGCCAGTCAGTGCACCCCATACAGATAGTGACTGTCTATAGAGAGGGTGGGGGGTGACTGCCATGTGCCAGTCAGTGCACCCCATACAGATAGTGACTGTCTATAGAGAGGGTGGGGGGTGACTGCCATGTGCCAGTCACTGTACCCCATACAGATAGTGACTGTATATAGAGAGGGTGGGGGGTGACTGCCATGTGCCAGTCACTGTACCCCATACAGATAGTGACTGTCTATAGCAGTGCTTCTCAAACTGTGAGGCGCCCCCTAGTTGTTGGTGAGGCGCAGCTGAGGAGTCAGTATTAACAAAAGTGACTATAAGCTGCACAGTTCTTTCCCTAAATTCAACAATCTCTGTTTAAGGAACATTAGTGACTCATTTTGTGCTTATTTAATGTTATACAAAGGTTAGGAGACAAATGAAGGGTAGACTGAGCAATAGCTTTTTTTATCTTTGCATGGACTTCTATCACAGATGGTGAGGCCCAGCATCTTCTTGGTCAGTCTGGTGAGGCCCAGGCACTATTTAGTCTATTAGGTGAGGCTCCAATAGAAAAAGTTTGAGAAGCACTGGTCTATAGAGAGGGTGGGGGGTGACTGGTATGTGCCAGTCACTGTACCCCCCTACAGATGGTGACTGTCTATAGACAATGGGGGGTGACTGCCATGTGCCAGTCACTGTACCCCCTACAGATGGTGCTGCAGGGGGCTGTTACCTATACGCTGTGCTCTGTGGGGTTGGAGGCTTCTTTAAGCAGTGTTCACACACAGCAGATTTGTTGCAGACTGTTCTGTATATCTGGATTCCTGCCCCCATTGTATAGATATATGGGGCTGAGGTATATAGAGATCTCCCCAGAGCAGTAATAGCTCAAAAAGGGTTAATACCATCACATGGGAGGGGGAGATGTCATGTGCCCACACATCTGTCACCTGCTGGGTGCCCCCGCTGTCCTCCTGCACAGGCGATAGAGCCCGCTGGCACCAGAGCAGCTGGCACACTGCCTCCTCCTGTGCCCCTCTATATGCCCTCTGTTGGGTCAGGGATAGAATTGTGTTGGGGGGGGGGCTCTGCCCTTCTTGCCCCGGTGGTCCTGATTCTGTGTTCAGTGAGTGGCGGCTGACACCAGTGTACCCCTCTGTATATACGCTCTGCGGTGGTCCTGATCCTGGGCTCAGTTAGGGGCAGCTGGCGGTACATTAGCGGCTCTGTGCTCTCCTCCTCATCCTCTATGGACGTTGTCTTCAAGCTGTCAGGAGAGAAGCGGCTGCTCATCCCTCACTGTCCGCACTTCTCCTCCTGCTGTGATTTATGGCCTCCGGGGCCCTGGATAAACAATCCCTCCTCTGGGATGTCAGCCCATACCTTACCTGAACGGTCCGGATACACTCGTGTACGAAGTGTATCATAGAGATTAGATACCTAGTGTCTGTGATCTCCAGTATACAGTATAGTATTGTTGTACCGTGTTAGCCATCAAAATCAGTAGAATAGAGAAGAAATCAGGCGATACCTTTTTAGAGGCCAACTGAGTATATGTGAGTGTAAGCTTTTGCGAGTCAGACATGATGTTGTATAAAACTGACAAAAATCACAGACTTGTATACAGTCATGGCCAGAAGTTTTGAGAATAATACAAATATTAATTTTTACAAAGTCTACTGCTCCAATTTTTAAAATGACAATTTGCATATACTCCAGAATGTTATAAAGAGTTATCAGCTTAACAGCAATTACTTGCAAAGCCGATTTTTGCCTAGAAAATGAACTTTATCCCCCAAAACACATTTCAACATCATTGCAGCCCTGCCTTACCAGGGACCAGCTAACATCGTTTCAGTGATTGCTCCATTAACACAGGTGTGGGTGTTGATGAGGACAGGGCTGGAGATCAATCTGTCATGATTAAGTAAGAATGACACCACTGGACACTTTAAAAAGGAGGCTGGAATAAAGAATGGGACCAGAATGTCCTCCAAGAGCAACGTCTCCCAACCGTCCAAGAGCAGTTTGGCGATCAACAATGCCTTTTCCAGCATGATGGAGCACCTTGCCATAAAGCAAAGGTGATAACTAAATGGCTCAGGGAACAAAACATAGAGATTTTGGGTCCATGGCCTGGAAACTCCCCAGATCTTAAAGTGACTTCACCACCAGGCCTAGGCTGAAGCACTGGAGGCGGGCCGACCCACCCTCAGTGGGAGGAAACCCCTGCCCCTCTATGATAGGGTTCCATTGATTCTAATGGAGTCACGTCATGGAGGGGCTGGGGTTTCTTCCCACTGGGGGAGGGTCGGCCGCCTCCAGTGCTTCAGCCTAGGCCTGGTGGTGCAGTCACTTTAATCCCGATGAGAACTTGTGGTCAATCATTAAGAGACGGGTGGACAAACAAAAACCAACAAACCAATATAGACCTGTATTATACCGGTAGTTATGGATATAGAGCTGTATTATACCGGTAGTTATGGATATAGAGCTGTATTATACTGGTAGTTATGGATATAGACCTGTATTATACCGGTAGTTTTGGATATAGACCTGTATTATATCGGTAGTTATGGATATAGAGCTGTATTATACCGGTAGTTATGGATATAGAGCAGAATTATACCGGTAGTTATGGATATAAACCTGTATTATACCGGTAGTTATGGATATAGACCTGTATTATATCGGTAGTTATAGACCTGTGTTATACCGGTAGTTATGGATATAGACCTGTATTATACCGGTAGTTATAGACCTGTGTTATACCGGTAGTTATGGATATAGACCTGTATTATACTGGTAGTTATGGATATAGACCTGTATTATACCGGTAGTTATAGACCTGTGTTATACCGGTAGTTATGGATATAGACCTGTATTATACCGGTAGTTATGGATATAGACCTGTATTATACCGGTAGTTATAGACCTGTATTATACCGGTAGTTATGGATATAGACCTGTATTATACTGGTAGTTATGGATATAGACCTGTATTATACTGGTAGTTATGGATATAGACCTGTATTATACTGGTAGTTATGGATATAGACCTGTATTATACCGGTAGTTATGGATATAGACCTGTATTATACCGGTAGTTATGGATATAGACCTGTATTATACTGGTAGTTATGGATATAGAGCTGTATTATACCGGTAGTTATGGATATAGAGCTGTATTATACCGGTAGTTCATCCACAGCTTCTCCCTAAACGGCTGCCGGTTATTTTTTTTTTTTTTTTTTTTTTTTTTTTTTTTTTTGGGAATCAATATATTTTTAATAGCTGAAATCTTTTATAGAGTAAGTAAATAAACGTAAGGCATTTGCTACATGGAAACAGATATCCTTGTACATACATACTTTCAAAAGGTCCTTTGGTAAGACAGTCCTCCAAACAGACCACAGAAGGGGCAGGGTTTATATGAACCTCACCTTAAGGCTACTGTATGTTCACACAATATATTTTTTATGACATGAACGACCATTGTTTGCAATTAAAACAACATCCGTTCTCGTCAATGCAAACATCGGCCGTTGTTCACACAGTGTACTTAACAATAGTCGTTGTCAAGGTATGGCCGTGGAAATAATCAACATGTCAATTTCTAGCCATTGTGCATTGAAATTAATGCAATTTTCAGCCCAACAGCAGCCGTTGTTTTTGAGTGCCAAACAACGGCCGTTGTTGCGGCATTGTGTGAACATAGACAAAGAGTGTAAATATTTGAGGTGTCCCTAGCAGGACTTAAAGGAATCTTGTCATCACCGTCATTCTTCCTCATAACTCATAACTTCATCAGGGCAGTTCTTGGTGGGTTCACTCTGGGATCGGCCTTGATTGATAGTTCTTTTCCTTTTGCGTTTAGGGGTAGATCTATCAATCAAGGCTAAGGAGCAGGCACAAACCACCAGGAATTTCCAATGACTCATGGGTCAGTCAGCATGAAATTCAGGACTGTTTTTTTTTTTTGTTTATATTTTTTTATATTTTTGAAATTTAATAACCAGCTTATAGCCAGGCTGCAGGACCTTTTTTTTTTTTTTTTATTTCTTTATTTAAGATTTTTTTTTTCCTTAAAAAACAAATCCAAGCAAATTAAGTACATAATTTAGTAGAACCTGTTGGTAGGATAGGCTTAACTTGGCAAAAAAAACATATACCCAAGCTAGTCACAAACAATAGAATTCTTGCATAAAATGGGTCAAGGGCACAGGCCAGTAATATCATATTAACTTTTAGGTTAAACAAAACGTTATTCTATGTCTATGTCAGATATCTTTTCCTCTATTACAAATCAGCACACTGCAGGCCGCTCTGGTAGGACCCCCCTTATTTTTTTTTTTTTTTTTTATATTATTGTTCATACTAGCATGAATTTAGAGGCCAAGATATAAGCTGGCCATTGGCCCCAGGATGGCGTCCACAACCGAACCACCAGTGGAGCGCCCCCCTCGTCGAAAATGGAGGACCCCCACTACTCAGTAACACAATAAAACAAAAAAATAGAAATAAGTAAATTAATAAATAAACAAAAAAAAAAAAAAACACAACACTAATATCCCTACTAACCTTAGAGCACTAAAAATAGCGGTTTTTTAGGTTTTGCGGAGGATTACAACTCACTTCAAGTAAGCTCCATATCCTACCGCTACTTCCCAACCTTTACTATTGTGCATGTTTAGTCACATCACAGAGAGGCAAGGTTTCACATAGCCTTTGGGTACATATATAATGACACCCTCAGCCCTATTACTACTCCCCCGATCTCTCTATTCCGATACAAAATAATAATTAGTGCTCACTTATTAAGTCTTAGGGCATCTCATACGGCTTACATCTCGTTTTCCACAAGACTTCATGCCCTTTTAGAGTATTCCTCACCCTAAAAAAGAACAAAAACTGCAACAGCCCAAACAGCTAAAACAGACAAAAAAAAAAAAAAAAACACAAGACGAACACAGAGGGGGTTCCCCTTCCCAACTCCGGACAGGCCCTCCAATGCCGACCCGGCCGGGTAACACCAATCCCCGGTACCAACGGTCAACTCACGCTCTCTTTTCCCCTTTTCTAAATCTATTTTTGCATTAGGTTCTAACCATTCCCCACCTGACAAGAACAGCAAACTCAAATACTTTAAGAGCGAGGGTCCTCCAGAACGGTCCACAGATCACAAAATGCCAGCCTAATCCCATCATTATGCAGTAAAAAAACAATAAACATACCCTACCATAATCTATTCAGTGTACAACTGTTATCTCCCCCCCCGATATCCCACCCTCCCCCTCTTCCAAAAAAATAAATAAATAAATAAATAAATAAAAAATAATAATAATTTCTCTCATCTCCTCTTCCCCCCCCCCTCCCTCCCTCTCCCCCCCACCATCCACCCACCACATAGAGCTTGAGTCCTGAATTATCAATCCAGCCACTTCCCCCATACTTCCCTAAACGTCTCCATCCTCCCTATTCTCTTTGCCTCAATCTGTTCCATCAAAGTAACTCCATGCATTTCTCTTTTCCAATCACTAAAAGTTGGTTCTTTGGACGTTACCCATCTCTTCAGGATACAATTTCTAGCTGCAAACAGGGCCTTGTATAGAACTCTTTTTTTTTTCCGGTGTATACATTAAATCAGACAGATCACCCAATAAGTATTGCTTAGGATTTTCATTTAAATTAATCCCCATTATATTATTTAAATATTGAGTAATTTCTCCCCAATAGCGGTGGAGTTTAGGACAACGCCACAAGAGATGAATTAAATCCCCCCCCTCTCTCATACATCTATTACATTTATTCGTTTGACGTAACTTCATTCTAAATAATTTCACCGGTGTATAGTGTACTCTATAAATAATAAATAATTGGGATATCTTATGATTAAGTCTCAGGCTAACCTGATCAACTGCATCGAAAGCACTATCCCAATCAACTGAATCGGCCCCTAAATCATATTCCCACTTATCCTTATATGACATATCATTTTTACCTTGATTATATTGCATTAATTTTTTATATATTTTACTTATAAGCCCTTTCTTAGCCCTAGTGATTCCCTCATCAAATAATTCATGAGATACAACCATAAACTTGTTATAGTCCTCCGTACTTTTTACTGCGTGTGTCACTTGCCAATATCTAAACTGTGCATTATTGGGAATATCAAATTCCGTGACCAAAACATCAAATGACTTCAGAACTCCCAAATCATCAAAAAGGTGCCTAACTTTAGTGATTCCATATCTACCCCAAAAACTATAATCAGAGATTTTGTAAAACTGTATGAGAGAGGGGTTCCCCCATAAAGGGGTAAATTCATTACTATGTACCATGTTCATTTTTCTTTTTACTGTTTGCCATACTTGACTAAGCATGTACCAAATGGGTTCAGTCAGTCTATCGAACCTCTCGTTCATATCCAAAATAGTAGGAAGATCAGGGCAATATTTATCGATCTTACACTCCCATCTGTTAGCAAAATCAAAATCTCTCCATCTAATAATGTAGGACATCTGCGCCGCCAGAAAATATCTCTCAAAATCGGGCAATCTTAGACCACCCTCCTTTCTCCCACTAATTAGAGTATCATATTTTATTCTAACTACTTTGTTCTTCCATATCAAGGCATTGCACATTCTCACAATTAGTTTGAAATAGTGCTTATTTATCCATATTGGGGAATTATATAACACATAGAGGATCTTTGGGAGAATTACCATCTTAACTATTCCTATCCTGGATGCCATCCCTAATGGAAGTCTATTCCATATTTTTATTTTTTTATATAAATTATCAATTACGGGTAGCAGATTGATTTCCAGGTATCTATTTATATCAGACGCTATTTCGATACCAAGATATTTGAAGGTCCCTCCAACTGGTACAACCCTCAGCTTCCCACAGTCATCTCTATCGTCATCACAAAGAAACATAATGGAGGACTTGGACCAATTGATAGAGAACCCTGAGTAGAGACCAAATTTATCAATATATTCCATAAGCATGCCTAAAGAGAATTGGGTGTTGGAGAGGAAAAGCATCATATCATCAGCGAACATGGATGTCTTCTCCTCTACATCACCATATTTAAATCCCTCCACGCCGGCACAATTTCTCAAGCCCGTGGCTAATGGCTCCAAAGCAATATTAAATAATAAGGGCGATAGAGGGCACCCCTGACGGGTTCCCCTTGTTAACAAAAACGGGGGTGACAAACAAGAATTCACCAATACCCTAGCCAACGGTTTATTATACAGTAACTGTATCCAGCGGATAAATATATCACCAAAACCCATTCTCCTGAGTACTACCCACAAGAAACTCCACTCGATTCTATCGAATGCTTTGGTGGCATCCAATGAGATAATCGCCTTATCATTCAGTGAATTGCGACTTTCTTGTATATTAGTAAAAGTTCTCCGGATATTGTGATAGACCCCTCGGGAATAGATAAAGCCCGACTGATCTTTATGAATAAGTTTATCTATGACCGTGACTAACCGGTTAGCCAGTAATTTCGCCAATATTTTAACATCAGTATTGATTAAGGAGATGGGACGGTAGGACTCAGGGCTCAACACATCCTTCCCTTCTTTATGAATCAAGGTGATGATCGCTTCCCGCATAGTTATTCCCGCTGCCGGTTATTGACAGGAGGTGTATCTGAGCCCCAGGAGGCCATGAAGTATTGATGTCTCGTGTAGTTGGGTTAATTGAGAAATGCTAAGTGAATTTCGCAGAACAGGGACCATGAGGACGTGTGCTCACAGATCTATAATAGTGCCGCCACTCCCATGTAATAGTGTCAAACTACTCCATTGATTGGCTTCCAGGGTTGTAGTGTGTTAGCATTACTGGGCAGCAGGGTCAGGTAATAGGGTCCTAAATCTGGAGGGTATTACATGTTAGTACAGAGCTATAATACAGAGGAGTGTATGTATACAGCACTGTATGGCGGGAGTATTATACCCCAGGATAGTACAGAGCTATAATACAGAGGAGTGTATGTATACAGCACTGTATGGCGGGAGTATTATACCCCAGGATAGTACAGAGCTATAATACAGAGGAGTGTATGTATACAGCACTGTATGGCGGGAGTATTATACCCCAGGATAGTACAGAGCTATAATACAGAGGAGTGTATGTATACAGCACTATATGGCGGGAGTATTATACCCCAGGATAGTACAGAGCTATATTACAGAGGAGTGTATGTATACAGCACTGTATGGTGGAGGTATTATACCCCAGGATAGTACAGAGCTATAATACAGAGGAGTGTATGTATACAGCACTATATGGCGGGAGTATTATACCCCAGGATTGTACAGAGCTATAATACAGAGGAGTGTATGTATACAGCACTGTATGATGGAGGTATTATACCCCAGGATAGTACAGAGCTATAATACAGAGGAGTGTATGTATACAGCACTATATGGCGGGAGTATTATACCCCAGGATAGTACAGAGCTATAATACAGAGGAGTGTATGTATACAGCACTGTATGGCGGGAGTATTATACCCCAGGATAGTACAGAGCTACAATACAGAGGAGTGTATGTATACAGCACTATATGGTGGAGGTATTATACCCCAGGATAGTACAGAGCTATAATACAGAGGAGTGTATGTGTACAGCACTGTATGGTGGAGGTATTATACCCCAGGATAGTACAGAGCTATAATACAGAGGAGTGTATGTATACAGCACTATATGGCGGGAGTATTATACCCCAGGATTGTACAGAGCTATAATACAGAGGAGTGTATGTATACAGCACTGTATGGTGGAGGTATTATACCCCAGGATAGTACAGAGCTATAATACAGAGGAGTGTATGTGTACAGCACTGTATGATGGGGGTATTATACCCCAGGATAGTACAGAGCTATAATACAGAGGAGTGTATGTATACAGCACTGTATGGCGGGAGTATTATACCCCAGGATAGTACAGAGCTATAATACAGAGGAGTGTATGTGTACAGCACTGTATGATGGGGGTATTATACCCCAGGATAGTACAGAGCTATAATACAGAGGAGTGTATGTATACAGCACTATATGGCGGGAGTATTATACCCCAGGATTGTACAGAGCTATAATACAGAGGAGTGTATGTATACAGCACTGTATGGCGGGAGTATTATACCCCAGGATAGTACAGAGCTATAATACAGTGGAGTGTATGTATACAGCACTGTATGGCGGGAGTATTATACCCCAGGATAGTACAGAGCTATAATACAGAGGAGTGTATGTATACAGCACTGTATGGCGGGAGTATTATACCCCAGGATAGTACAGAGCTATAATACAGAGGAGTGTATGTGTACAGCACTGTATGATGGGGGTATTATACCCCAGGATAGTACAGAGCTACAATACAGAGGAGTGTATGTATACAGCACTGTATGATGGAGGTATTATACCCCAGGATAGTACAGAGCTATAATACAGAGGAGTGTATGTATACAGCACTGTATGGTGGAGGTATTATACCCCAGGATAGTACAGAGCTATAATACAGAGGAGTGTATGTATACAGCACTATATGGCAGGAGTATTATACCCCAGGATAGTACAGAGTTATAATACAGAGGAGTGTATGTATACAGCACTGTATGGCGGGAGTATTATACCCCAGGATAGTACAGAGCTATAATACAGAGGAGTGTATGTATACAGCACTATATGGCGGGAGTATTATACCCCAGGATAGTACAGAGCTATAATACAGAGGAGTGTATGTATACAGCACTGTATGGCGGGAGTATTATACCCCAGGATAGTACAGAGTTATAATACAGAGGAGTGTATGTATTAGGGCTGGGCGATATGGCCTAAAATTTATATCACAATATAATTTGATGCATGTGCGATATAACGATATATCACGATATATCAATTTTTTTGTGTGTATACAAATTACAACACTTTAAGATTTTATTAAGATGTGTATTGTATAACAGATCTTTTTCCAAACAATGCAAAGATTAAGTGTTAGTAAAACACAAAATTGTTTAAAATAAAGTGCAAATTAAATGTGAAAAATAAACATAAAATTTCGTCCTGTTGTCCTGTGCCATCAGCCCCCCTTGCCAGTCATCAGCCCCCCTTGCCAGTCATCAGCCCCCCTTGCCAGTCATCAGCCCCCCTTGCCAGTCATCAGCCCTCCCCTGTGCCAGTCATCAGCCCCCCCTTGTGCCAGTTATCAGCCCCCCCTTGTGCCAGTTATCACCCCCCCTTGCCAGTCATCAGCCCTCCCCTATGCCTTCAGCCCCCTTTGTGCCAGTCATCAGCCTTCCCCTGTGCCATCAGCCCACCCTGTGCCAGTCATCAGCCTTCCCCTGTGCCAGTCATCAGCCTTCCCCTGTGCCATCAGCCCACCCTGTGCCAGTCATCAGCCCTCCCCTTTGCCATCAGCCCCCCTTGTGCCAGTCATCAGCCCTCCTTGCCAGACATCAGCCCCCCTTGCCAGTCATCAGCCTTCCCCTGTGCCATCAGCCCTCCCTTGTGCCAGTCATCAGCCCTCCCTTGTGCCAGTCATCAGCCCTCCCTTGTGCCAGTCATCAGCCCTCCCTTGTGCCAGTCATCAGCCCTCCCTTGTGCCAGTCATCAGCCCTCCCTTGTGCCAGTTATCACCCCCCTTGCCAGACATCAGCCCCCCTTGCCAGTCATCAGCCTTCCCCTGTGCCATCAGCCCTCCCTTGTGCCAGTCATCAGCCCTCCCTTGTGCCAGTCATCAGCCCCCCTTGCCAGTCATCAGCCCCCCTTGCCAGTCATCAGCCTTCCCCTTTGCCAGTTATCAGCCCCCCGTTGCCAGTCATCAGCCCCCCCCCCCCCCCAGTGCCAGTCATCTCCCCCTCTCAGTTTTCCCTATGTGCCAGCCATCATGTCCCCCCAGCCAGGGCCATCATCAGCCCCATGCCAAGCCATCTGCCGCCCCCGACCCCTCTGCTACTTACCTTTCCTGCAGGGCTGGCTGATGGAGTCCGCGAGGCGAGACGGGCCGAGTCTTCTTCCCAGCATGCACTGGGAGAGACCTGACGTCACACGCATCGTCAGCTAGCGTGCTGACGATGCGTGAACGGAAGGCCCTGCAGCGCGGTACCACGGAGCGGTAAGTGAGAAGCTTATTCACTACCCCTCCGTGGGCATGTATTGCGATATGACGATATGCCAAAAATCTATATCGTCAACCGAATTGATGACGATATTTTGGCATATCGTTTATATCGCCCAGCCCTAGTATGTATACAGCACCATATGGCGGAGGTATTATACTTGTTCATACCGATCCCATACTTATAGGTGATCCGGTGCTGAGACCAGGAGTCCTGAGTATAACCCACAATATGGCGGTACATGTGCAGCTCTGCCTATTCACACACTCCTGAAGCGTCTTGTTCTGGCAGACATGAGTGATGATGAGGCGGGTGATAGATGGCGGGCACAGCCTCGGCTCTGCATTTCCATACAATTAGTCTCTGGCTGGGTGCTATAATAGATGTGTCCCCAGAGGCACCATCACTGTGGGCGGCACATCAGAGTGCAACACGACCATGATGATTGTCACCGGTAATGACCCCCATGACTCCCTGTAGTTACCAGCTGCATTCTGTCACTGATCCACGGGGTCCTAGAGCTCACTGCCTTCTCTGCCTCCTGGCAATAGAAGGAAAGATAGTGAGCACTGACACTGGGGGAGTAGTGGGGGGAAGGGTCTGTGTGGGCTGTGGTTGTGTAACCGGTGGTCGCTTATATGATCCTTTTTCTCTGTGTCGGGGCACTAGACCGGGATGCCCTCTCTTCCCCATTTTTGTTTGCACTAGAGATAGAGCCTTTAGTGCAGCAAGTGAGACTATCGGACTTGGTGGTATTGAAGACTTTATGCAGATGATATGCTTCTCTTCCACCTGTCATGAACCTGATATCTGTCTTTGGAGGATATTCTGGACTCCTCATAAATTGGGATAAGTCCGCGCTGCTCCCATTGGACCCATTTCTGATAGACGCACGGTTGTAGCTTTAGGTAACCCAATTGTCTCGCAGTTCCGCTATCTGGGAATTCAGATGACCCTGAAAATCTCCACATATTTAGACTTAAATCTAATGCCGCTTTTGGTAAAGGCTAGGGACAAAATTAAAACCTGGTGTAAACTACCCTTATCCTTAGTTGGCAGAGCTAATCTGATTAGGATGGTCCTGATGCCTCAATCTCTCTACATTTTGCACAATGCACCTGTGTGGATACCGGCCAAACTGTTTAAAAAGATAAACTCCTTGTATAGAGATTTGATCTGGGCTGGGAAGGTCCCGAGAATAAAACTGGATACCTTGCAGAGAGGGAAAGATAATGGTGGATTGGCGATTCCTAACCTTTATTTATATTATCTGGCTCTGGGGTTGGGGGGGTTCGGACACTTTGACTCCCACAGAGGCGTTGTTTAACCCCTTAGTGACCCATAACATACCTGGTACGTCATGGTGCCGCGAGGGGTGTTCAGAGAGGGGTCCCGGGTCTATTAGCCGGCGCAGGTCCCGTTGCCGCGCCGGCTAATTAAGCACCCCCCCCCCACACACGCGATGCGATCACAGGGGGGAGATCCGTTGATCCCAGCTTGGCAATAGATTGCTGTGGCCTGCAGCATGCCAAAGCAATCTATGACCGATGTAGTCGATCTTTGCTGTGTATATACACAGCATTGATGTCTATGAGATATCAATGCTGTATGTACAAGTCCCCCAGGGGGGCTTGTAGTTTATGTAAAAAAAAAAAGTAAAAAAGTGTTTTTATTAATAAAAAAATCCCCTCCCCTAATAAAAGTCCGAATCACCCACCTTTTCCCATTTTATAAATATAAATTAATAAATAAACAAATAAATAAACATATTTAGTATCGCTGCGCACGTAATCGCCCGAACTATTAATTAATCACATTCCTGATCTCGCACGGTACACGGCGTCAGCGCAGAAAAATCCACAGTGCAAAATTGTGCATTTTTGGTCGCATCAAATCCAGAAAAAAATGTAATAAAAAGTGATCAAAAAGTCGTATATGCGCAATCAAGGTACCGATAGAAAGAACACATCATGGCGCAAACAATGAGACCTAACACAGCCCCATAAGCCGGGGAATGGAGCGATTTTAATGAACATATATTTGTTAACAATGGTTTGAATTTTTTACAGGCCATCAGATAATATAAAAGTTATACATGTTACATATCATTGTAATCGTAACGACTTGAGGAACATGCATAACAAGTCAGTTTTACCATAGGGCGAATGGCGTAAATGCAAAACTCCCCGAAATCAAAACAAATTCGTTTTGTTTGTTTTTTTCAATTTGACAGCGCAAATGATTTTTTTCCGGTTTCGCAGCATATTTTATGGAAAAATAATGCCTGTCATTGCAAAGTACAATTGGTTTAGCAAAAAATAAGCACTTATATAAGTCTCTAGGTGAAAAAATGCAAGCGCTGTGGACTTTTAAACATAAAATGGAAAAAGCAAAAGCGCAAAAACAAAAATTGGCTTTCACCTTAAGGGGTTAAGAGTGCTTCTGCAGATGTCTCTCTGGATGTTTGTTGACATAGTATGCAAAGAAAGAATAGATCTAGAAAAACAAGGTCTGCACCTCCACAATATAGTAAATATTCTTTATTTAAATCCAATCCAAAAAAGACACAAGATTAAAAACCTTTAAACACACACATGATCCTACCACTGGCCCCAATAAGGCACGGTGAGAGACTGGTCCACCCCACATAATAATACAGAGACAGCAAAAATTAATAAACAAATATGATTATAATATAGTGCAAAAAATTATATGTAAACTATCTGAGCCTATTATTAAGTGCCACAAAGTGCAAGTGCATGTAAAAAAGTGTGAAACATAACAATATCCTGAAAAAGAGGAAATGAATATACAATAAAGTGAAAAAACACAAATAAAAAATAGATAATATATACAGTCACAATTGCTGTCTCACGGATGGATACAAACTGAAGGCCCTATTCCACGAACCGATATTCGGCCGATATCGGCCATTACTGCCAATAATCATCCTTCGGCTGCCCAGGCACGATGGAAATTGTAGTTTTGCAACAGCTGGAGGGCCGAAGGTTCCCCGTCTCTGCTCTATGGGCTGCCCGGACAATCTAGCAATCACCCGGGCAGCCCGCGGCCCCTCCCGCACTCACCCGCCACGTGTACTATCGATGGCAGCGAGCGGGGGACAGCGCTTGTTTGCTCCTCTGCATCACCCCGTGGAATAGGGGCTTAAGCGATCCCTAAATTGTAAGTCTTATACACATTATACTCTGCTTTGGGGACACTCTGAATTCCAACATCTGCAGGGTTTGGAGGGAGCGGCCTACTGGGAGGAGAAGGGCCTTTGTACTATCTCACAACTGTAGGCACAAGGGTCATTGAAGTCATTTGCCCAGCTGAGACATGCAGTGGAAGCCCCCCCTGTTCTATCAGCCCACCCATAACTGGACACTGTCCTGCAGGGCACAGATCCCAAGGGGCTGATTTCTATGGTGTAAAGTGAATTGCTGCATGCTTATCTGGAAGATAGGCCTTTGACGTAGAAAGAGAGATAGGAGGAGGACATAGGACCAATTACGGCAGAGCAGTGGTCTGAGATATTGGCACTTACTCCAGAATTAGCGGTGTCGGAGGCCCACAGGCTCTCAGCTCTGTCTGCTTCACAGGGTGTACAGAACCCCACACTTCCTACTGAAAATAGGAGCTTGTGCTGATGCTGTTTGTCCGCGTTGCTGAGCAGATGAGGCATACTTAGTGCACCTGATGTGGAGTTGCAGCGAACTAGAACCGTAATGGAGAGATGTTCTCTCTTATACACACTGTCTATGGTATTACCATAGCTCCTGAACCATTGAAATGCTTGTTGGGATTGGTGACCTCTGATGAGGAAATAGCTATCCGTCACATACTGTATCAGGCGAGAAAACTTATTGTCAGATATTGGATGCGACCTGAAGCACCCACCATAGCGGAATTGAAGGTCAGACTAAATAATATAATCCGACTTGAAAGGGGGGTATATGACAAGCGAAAAGCTAAGATTAATATGGGGCCCTTGGGTGGATAACCCCAGTGTTACCAGGTCACTTTGTAGATCTCCTATGGATTTTATTTTTCCCTTTTTTTATTGGGCCTCATTGTTCCCTCCATCTGCTGCCTGTACTGAGTGATCGTATTCTTGTTATACCAAATATACATTTTGAGAATTATTGTTCCAAAGGTTTGGGTGGGGAGGGGGGTTGTTGGAGGAAGGGGGAGTGGGTGAAAACTCTGTTTGTTATGGCAAAAACTTTAATAAAAATTATCTGATTAAAAAAAAACTAAAAAAAAAAAAACAGTGGTCGCGGTGCGGTGACCTTGCAGTGATGTAACCGGTGGGTGCGGTGACCCGGCTGTGATATAACCGGTGGGTGCGGTGACCCCGCTGTGATATAACCGGTGGGTGCGGTGACCCGGCTGTGATATGACCAGGAGGGCATCGTGGATATCACTGATCGGGGGCGGCTGGGGGTGATGACATCATGTGGATATTACTGATAGGGCATGCTGGGAGTTGTAGTGGTGGGCACACTGCTCTGGAGGTTAGTGATAATACATGGGATGTGGTCGCTCTCCAGGGCTGGGTCTTGCGTGACGCCTCTTACTTCCATGTTGCCGTCTTCCTCCCGGGGTCTCTAATGTCTCTTCTCTCCACAGGGAGGAGGAGGAGCAGCTAAGGAATAAGATCCGCGCAGACCATGAGCGAGCTCTGCAGGAAGCCAAGGAGAAGCTTAAGAAGTCCCGAGATGAGATCCGGGCCGAGATCCAGACCGAAAAGAGTAAACTGCTGGAGGAGATGAAGAAGAAGGACAACCAGCCTGTGCCGTTGGCCCCGGTGCCCAACCTGCCTGAGCTAAAGAGTGGGGACCCCGGGGACCCTGAGACTCGGGAGAAGAGAGAGAAGATCAAAGAGGTGAGAGGCGGGAGACAGACTGGGTGGGGAGTCTGATTAGGAGGGGAGACAGACGGGGCGGGGTCTGAGGAGGAGGGGAGACAGACCAGGGGGGGGGGGTTCTGAGGAGGAGGGGAGACAGACGGGGGGGGGGGGTCTGAGGGGGGGGGTCTGAGGAGGAGGAGAAACAGACTGGGGGGGGGTTGAGGAGGAGGGGAGACAGATGGGGCGGGGACTGAGGAGGAGCAGAGACAGAAGGGGCGTGGTCTGAGGAGGAGCAGAGACAGACGGGGGTCTGAGGAGGAGCGGAGACAGACGGGGAGACGGACCGGGAGGGAGACTGACCGGGAGGGGGAGGGTCTGGGGAGACGGACCGGGAGGGGGAGGGTCTGGGGAGACGGACCGGGAGGGGGAGGGTCTGGGGAGACGGACTGGGAGGGGGAGGGTCTGGGGAGATGGACCGGGAGGGGGAGGGTCTGGGGAGGAGGGGAGACAGGCTGGGGAGTAGATTAGACAAATGGGGGGGAATGAGGAGGAGAGGGGGGTCTGAGGTGGAGGAGAGACAGACGGGGAGGTCTGAGGAGGCGGGGAGACAGGTGGGGTGTGGGGGTCTGAGAAAGGAGCGGAGACAGATGGGGAGGGGGGATCTGAGGATGAGGTATTCTGCAACGGTCGCTTGGGAGGTGTTGGTGGGGGAGGGGGACACATGAGGGGACATCCCAGCAAGAGATGAGTGAATTTACAGTAGGGACAAAGTAAAGGGCTTCCTTCTAAGGTTTCCCATGACTGGATCCACCTTTTTCCCAGCACCCAGGAGGAGCAGCACGTAAATTCCTTCATCTCTAATCTCAGGAAACATTATATAATATTACAGCCCAGGAGACATTATATGATATTACAGCCCAGGAGACATTATATGATATTACATTATACTGTATAATATTACAGCCCAGGAGACATTATATAATATTACAGCCCAGGAGACGACATATGATATTACATTATATATTATTACAGCCCAGGAGACAGTATATGATATTACAGCCCAGGAGACATTATATAATATTACAGCCCAGGAGACGACATATGATATTACATTATATATTATTGCAGCCCAGGAGACGGTATATGATATTACATTATATGATATTACAGCCCAGGAAACAGTATATGATATTACAGCCCAGGAGACATTATATGATATTACATTATACTGTATAATATTACAGCCCAGGAGACATTATATAATATTACAGCCCAGGAGACATTATATAATATTACAGCCCAGGAGACGACATATGATATTACATTATATATTAT
This sequence comes from Dendropsophus ebraccatus, assembly GCF_027789765.1. NCBI lineage: Eukaryota > Metazoa > Chordata > Amphibia > Anura > Hylidae > Dendropsophus > Dendropsophus ebraccatus. Next base: position 95,970,601 of record NC_091464.1, read on the forward strand.
TACAGCCCAGGAAACAGTATATGATATTACATTATATGATATTACAGCCCAGGAGACAGTATATGATATTACATTATATGATATTAAAGCCCAGGAGACAGTATATGATATTACATTATATGATATTACAGCCCAGGAGACAGTATATGATATTACAGCCCAGGAGACAGTATATGATATTACAGCCCAGGAGACAGTATATGATATTACAGCCCAGGAGACATTATATGATATTACAGCCCAGGAGACATTATATGATATTACATTATATGATATTACAGCCCAGGAGACATTAAATGATATTACAGCCCAGGAGACATTATATGATATTACAGCCCAGGAGACAGTATATGATATTACATTATATGATATTACAGCCCAGGAGACATTATATGATATTACAGCCCAGGAGACATTATATGATATTACAGCCCAGGAGACAGTATATGATATTACAGCCCAGGAGACAGTATATGATATTACAGCCCAGGAGACGTTATATAAAATTACAGCCCAGGAGACAGTATATGATATTACATTATATGATATTACAGCCCAGGAGACATTATATGATATTACAGCCCAGGAGACATTATATAATATTACAGCCCAGGAGACAGTATATAATATTACATTATATGATATTACAGCCCAGGAGACAGTATATGATATTACATTATATGATGTTACAGCCCAGGAGACATTATATGATATTACAGCCCAGGAGACATTATATGATATTACAGCCCAGGAGACATTATATGATATTACAGCCCAGGAGACAGTATATGATATTACATTATATGATATTACAGCCCAGGAGCCATTATATGATATTACATTATATGATATTACAGCCCAAGAGACATTATATGATATTACAGCCCAGGAGACATTATATGATATTACAGCCCAGGAGACATTATATGATATTACATTATATGATATTACAGCCCAAGAGACATTATATGATATTACAGCCCAGGAGACATTATATGATATTACAGCCCAGGAGACATTATATGATGTTACAGCCCAGGAGACATTATATGATATTGCAGCCCAGGAGACAGTATATGATATTACAGCCCAGGAGACGTTATATAATATTACATCCCAGGAGACAGTATATGATATTACATTATATGATATTACAGCCCAGGAGACATTATATAATATTACAGCCCAGGAGACAACATATGATATTACATTATATATTATAACAGCCTAGGAGACAGTATATGATATTACATTATATGATATTACAGCCCAGGAGACAGTATATGATATTACATTATATGATATTACAGCCCAGGAGACATTATATGATATTACATTATACTGTATAATATTACAGCCCAGGAGACATTATATAATATTACAGCCCAGGAGACATTATATAATATTACAGCTTAGGAGACGACATATGATATTACATTGAATATTATTACAGCCCAGGAGACAGTATATGATATTACAGCCCAGGAGACGTTATATAATATTACAGCCCAGGAGACATTATATAATATTACAGCTTAGGAGACGACATATGATATTACATTGAATATTATTACAGCCCAGGAGACAGTATATGATATTACATTATATGATATTACAGCCCAGGAGACGTTATATGATATTACAGCCCAGGAGACGTTATATAATATTACAGCCCAGGAGACGTTATATAATATTACAGCCCAGGAGACATTATATGATATTACAGCCCAGGAGACATTATATGATATTACATTATATGATATTGCAGCCCAGGAGACAGTATATGATATTACAGCCCAGGAGACGTTATATAATATTACAGCCCAGGAGTCATTATATAATATAATGTGACGCCCTGTTCTCCTATTGCTACAGATGATGAAGCATGCCTGGGATAACTATCGGCAGTACGGCTGGGGCCACAATGAGCTGAAGCCCATCGCCCGTAAGGGCCACTCCACCAATATTTTCGGTGAGTAGTGCTGATGGTTTGTTCTATATTACACAGTGCCAGGAATTCTGGGTATTATATACATTGCATTATGTGACATTATAGAGATGGCCGACACTGGGGAGGAGTCCGCACATTTATGGTATATAGAAACATAGAAGATGTTTCCTTCCTGTAACATACATAGAGGTTTCCATCATGTCCTCCCTTTCCCTTCTTCCTCCTGTAACATATATAAAGGTTTCCATCATGTCCTCCCTTTCCCTTCTTCCTCCGGTAACATATATAAAGGTTTCCATCATGTCCTCCCTTTCCCTTCTTCCTCCTGTAACATATATAAAGGTTTCCATCATGTCCTTCCTTTCCCTTCTTCCTCCTGTAACATATATAAAGGTTTCCATCATGTCTCCCCTTTCCCTTCTTCCTCCTGTAACATATATAAAGGTTTCCATCATGTCCTCCCTTTCCCTTCTTCCTCCGGTAACATATATAAAGGTTTCCATCATGTCCTCCCTTTCCCTTCTTCCTCCTGTAACATATATAAAGGTTTCCATCATGTTCCCCCTTTCCCTTCTTCCTCCTGTAACATATATAAAGGTTTCCATCATGGTTCCCCTTTCCCTTCTTCCTCTTGTAACATATACAAAGATTTCCATCATGTCCTCCCTTTCCCTTCTTCCTCCTGTAACATATATAAAGGTTTCCATCATGTCCTCCCTTTCCCTTCTTCCTCCTGTAACATATATAAAGGTTTCCATCATGTCCTCCCTTTCCCTTCTTCCTCCTGTAACATATGTAAAGGTTTCCATCATGTCCTTCCTTTCCCTTCTTCCTCCTGTAACATATTATACTTCATTTCCTCCCTCCTGGGCTAGACACAGCGGAGGGTTTGTTACACTGTGTCGGTGAGCTGTACACACTGGCGGCACACACCTCTCCTTGTAGTTTGTTACAGTGTATCGGTCTGGTCAGTACCTGGTGATACATCAGACAGCTGGTGATGTCATGCAGGCTGTGCTGCCCCCTGTGGCTCCATCAGGTATTACAGCTCTGCAGGCAGAGGATTCCATCAGATCCGGTTACATTAAGCGGATTGTCAGCTCCAGGGTTAAGCTGGTTATGTGGCTGGCATCACTGGGCATCTGCCTCACCACATTGTTAACCCTTCGATATGTCATCTCTGATCTGTCACAGGGAACTCACAGATGGGGGCCACCATTGTGGATGCTCTGGACACCCTGTACATCATGGGGCTCCTTGATGAATTCCGTGATGGACAGGACTGGGTGACCAACAATCTGGACTTCGGGGTGGTGAGTGTCTGGATACCCCTGGAGGATGGCCCCCTGTGTAGACTGCAGCGCCCCCTGCTGGTGGTTGAGCAGAGAACACTCTTATCGCTCTCTTTCCATTGTTTTCCAGAACTCTGAGGTGTCTGTTTTCGAGGTGAATATCCGCTTCATCGGGGGTCTGCTGGCAGCGTACTACCTGTCTGGACAAGAGGTAAGGACCAGGCTTTGCCGTCAGGTGACCGGTGCTTCTCCTGCTGGGACTCCATTGTGTTCTAGACCCTTCCATCATCCACAGGGAACAGTAGTATCATCCTGCATATGGATGTCCTGCAAAAAAGCAGCAAAGGGTTAAATCTATGGCGGCTTTTCCATTGTTTCTCCCATTACTCCATCCTCATGTAAGTAATGGCGGTCTGGGCGCTTGCAGATATTAAAAGGCTTTTATTACCTCGTGGCCCTGCAGGCGGCAGCCATACTCCTCCTCAGTGAGTGGTTTAGTCCTTCTCACTAAGAGCGAGCACAGCGATGACGACATCATCATGTTTGCCGCAGATTAACCCTTCATGTGTCTAGCAGGGAAATCATCATTGTTATATTGCATTGTATTGTATTCCCTTATGCATGTGCATGAACCCTTTCTGCATTTGTTCCAGGTCTTTAAGAACAAGGCTGTGCTGCTGGCGGAGAAGCTGCTCCCCGCATTCAACACCCCGACGGGCATCCCCTGGGCGATGGTCAACCTGAAGAGGTGAGTGCCCTCCGCCCTTCTCCTGCCCCAGTAAGTTTAATACCTACTTCCAGGCATACAGCTGGGAGTCTGTGACACTGTGTCAGTGTAGGTGATCAGCGGGAGACCTGGACAGGAGCCTTGTGCTGCTGATAGGCGCCCTCTTCATGCCTAGGCCTATACTGCTGTCTCTTATACTCATTTCTCTCGCCCTCTAGTGGTGTTGGCAGGAACTGGGGCTGGGCGTCCGCTGGCAGCAGTATTCTGGCAGAATTTGGAACCCTTCACCTGGAGTTTGTGCACTTGACCTACCTGACAGGGAACCCTGTGTATTATAATAAGGTGAGCAGTTCTCCTCCTGCCCTATATGCCCATATAGACCGATGCAGTCCGGTGGGCACAGGGGCCACGACACCACCTATATCAGATCCATTACTGCCGTACACTGACCCCTCCTATATCGGTTATACAGCTGCCGTACACTGACCCCCTTTTATATCGGGTATACAGCTGCCGTACACTGACCCCTCCGATATCGTGTATACAGCTGCCGTACACTAACCCCTCCTATATCGGGTATACAGCTGCCGTACGCTTACCCCTCCTATATCAGGTATACAGCTGCCGTACACTGACCCCTCCTATATGGGGTGTACAGCTGCCATACACTGACCCTTCCTATATCAGGTATACAGCTGCCATACACTGACCCTTCCTATATCGGGTATACAGCTGCCGTACACTGACCCCCTTTTATATCGGGTATACAGCTGCCGTACACTGACCCCTCCTATATCGGGTATACAGCTGCCATACACTGACCCCTCCTATATCGGGTATACAGCTGCCGTACACTGACCCCTCCGATATCGGCTGTACAGCTGCTGTACACTGACCCTTCCTATATCGGGTATACAGCTGCCGTACACTGGCCCTTCCTATATCGGGTATACAGCTGCCGTACGCTTACCCCTCCTATATCAGGTATACAGCTGCCGTACACTGACCCCTCCTATATAGGGTGTACAGCTGCCATACACTGACCCTTCTTATATCGGGTATACAGCTGCCATACACTGACCCTTCCTATATCGGGTATACAGCTGCCATACACTGACCCTTCCTATATCGGGTATACAGCTGCCGTATACTGACCCCTTTTATATCGGGTATACAGCTGCCTTACAATGACCCCTCCGATATCGGCTGTACAGCTGCCGTACACTGACCCTTCCTATATCTGGTATACAGCTGCCGTACACTGGCCCTTCCTATATAGGGTATACAGCTGCCGTACACTAACCCCTCCTATATCGGGTATACAGCTGCCGTACGCTTACCCCTCCTATATCAGGTATACAGCTGCCGTACACTGACCCCTCCTATATCGGGTATACAGCTGCCGTACACTGACCCTTCCTATATCGGGTATACAGCTGCCATACACTGACCCTTCCTATATCGGGTATACAGCTGCCATACACTGACCCTTCCTATATCGGGTATACAGCTGCCGTATACTGACCCCTTTTATATCGGGTATACAGCTGCCATACACTGACCCCTCCTATATCGGGTATACAGCTGCCGTACACTAACCCCTCCTATATCGGGTATACAGCTGCCGTACACTGACCCCTCCTATATCGGGTATACAGCTGCCGTACGCTAACCCCTCCTATATCAGGTATACAGCTGCCGTACACTAACCCCTCCTATATCGGGTATACAGCTGCCGTATACTGACCCCTCCTATATCGGGTATACAGCTGCCGTACACTGACCCCTCCTATATCGGGTATACAGCTGCCATACATCATCCATCTTCCTCTGTTTTTCAGGTCATGCACATCAGAAAACTCCTGCAGAAAATGGATCGTCCCAATGGGCTTTACCCAAATTACCTTAATCCCAGGACTGGACGCTGGGGGCAACGTAAGTGATAGCAGAACACCCCCTCTAATGCCTGATACCCCATACAGAATCTAAGAGTGGATATGTATATCAGTGTACAGGAAAGGGGGTGTGGGGCGTGGATGACCCGTGTACAGGAGGGGGAGTGAGGATGACCAGTGTGGGGGGGGGGGGGGGGGGGGTGAGAGGATGTCCAGTGGGGGGGGGTGAGAGGATGTCCAGTGGGGGGGGGGGGGGAGAGGATGACCTGTGTACAGGAGGGGGGGGGGGGGGAGAGGATGACCAGTGGGGGGGGGGGGTGAGAGGATGTCCAGTGTGTGTGTGTGTGGGGGGGGGAGAAGATGACCTGTGCACAGGGGGGGGGGGGGGGGGGTGAGAGGATGTCCAGTGGGGGGGGGGGGGGCCAGAGGATGACCCGTGTACAGGGAGGGGGGGTTGAGAATGACCTGTGTACAGGGGAGACGGGGGTGTGTGTGAGGATGACCCATGTATTTGGGGGGTTGACCGGTGTACCAGAGCATTACCATCTTTTATTTAACCCTTTTTGTTCCCTCAGACCACACGTCAGTGGGAGGATTGGGAGACAGCTTTTACGAGTATCTCCTGAAGGCCTGGCTTGTGTCAGACCGGACTGATACTGAGGCCCGTAACATGTATGACAATGCTATAGAGGTGAGTGCATTATACCGCACACCCAGGTTTCCTATAGCTGTTGTCCTCTGGCGCCATCTGCTGGTGAACCTTGGTAGTAATTGACCTTTATACATTGTGTATCATCAGCATGATGAATCCTGTCGTCTTATTCTCATTCCTTCCAGGCCATCGAGAAGCATCTCATCCGCAAGTCTAATGGCGGTCTTACCTTTATTGGAGAGTGGAAGAACGGTCACCTGGAGAGGAAGATGGGGCACTTGACCTGTTTTGCAGGGGGCATGTTTGCCTTAGGAGCAGATGGGTCCCCAGACGACAAAGCCGGACACTACCTTCAGCTTGGTGCCGAGATTGCGCACACGTGTCACGAGTCCTACGACCGGACAGGTGAATATGGGTCACATGACAGAACGTGAGGTGATGTCATAACCGGGGGTATAATGTTTGCCGCCTGTACACTCGACATCGGTCAATATTCTCCCCATCTAGAGGCCCCTTAGACTTTTTGTGGTCTTGCTGTTTCAGTGCTGAAGTTGGGTCCTGAAGCATTCAAGTTTGATGGAGGAGCAGAAGCCGTAGCCGTGCGGCAGAACGAGAAGTATTACATTCTGAGACCTGAGGTGATAGAGACCTACTGGTATATGTGGCGCTTCACCCACGACCCCAAGTACCGGGACTGGGGCTGGGAAGCTGCTCAGGTACGTCCTGTGCTGACCCAGCTATGTCATGTGACCTCTGATTCTCCATCCCATATTGGATAACTATGGCTTTGTCTCCCTCTACAGGCCATTGAAAAGTACTGCAGAGTGAGTGGTGGCTTCTCAGGTCTGAAAGATGTGTATTCATCTGCTCCAGCGTACGATGATGTCCAGCAGAGCTTCTTCCTAGCCGAGACCCTGAAGTGAGTGAATGGTCTGGAGGGGACTGTTACAATATCTATATGTAATTCAGCATGTGTACAGACATCTATATCCAGACACTATACGCTGGTGTAAGTAACAGGTGGAGAGAGATACAGATACATGTATATCCAGACACTATACATTGCATGTCGCCATTATTAGAGCTAACGTCCCTCACCTCTTTGGATCTCCCCTGTATGAATATTAGACCTGTGACCTCAAAATGCAGCATAAATCCCAGGGATCCATTTTTTGTGGATCGGTGTGAATTTACATTAGATGGCAAAATCCAATGAACAGAAACTGTAGCTGAATACAACGCTGGTGTCCAACTAACATGTCCGATCCACAACGCCAGCACAGGTGTCTGAGGGGAATAGAGAGGTAAGACCAGGGGCCAAATGAGCACATACTGTACAGTGCGCAGTGGAGAAACATGGCCGGTCAGATGGGTTCAGATCTCTATATAGAAACATGGCCGGTCAGATGGATCCAGATCTCTATAGGGAAACATGGCCGGTCACATGGGTCCAGATCTCTATAGAGAAACATGGCCGGTCAGATGGGTCCAGATCTCTATAGAGAAACATGGCCGGTCAGATGGATCCAGATCTCTATAGGGAAACATGGCCGGTCACATGGGTCCAGATCTCTATAGAGAAACATGGCCGGTCAGATGGGTCCAGATCTCTATAGAGAAACATGGCCGGTCAGATGGGTTCAGATCTCTATAGAGAAACATGGCCGGTCAGATGGGTCCAGATCTCTATAGAGAAACATGACGGGTCACATGGGTCCAGATCTCTATAGAGAAACATGGCCGGTCACATGGGTCCAGATCTCTATAGAGAAACATGGCCGGTCACATGGGTCCAGATCTCTATAGAGAAACATGGCCGGTCAGATGGATCCAGATCTCTATAGGGAAACATGGCCGGTCAGATGGATCCAGATCTCTATAGAAAAACATGGCCGGTCAGATGGGTCCAGATCTCTATAGGGAAACATGGCCGGTCAGATGGATCCAGATCTCTATAGAAAAACCTGGCTGGTCAGATGGATCTAGATATCTATAGAGAAACATGGAGAAATAGAAAACCGCAGCACTCCGAATACACTCAAAAGGTATGGTATTTATTTTCACCCCAAAAACTTGCAATGTTTCGCTCTCAACTGAGAGCTTTTTCAAGCAGCTCTCAGTTGAGAGCGAAACGTCGCAAGTTTTTTGGGTGAAAATAAACACCATATCTTTTTGAGTGTATTCGGAGTGCTGCGGTTTTCTATCTCTCTATATACTTGGCACGATTGGTCCCCTGTGCTAACCGCCTGGCACCAACCTGTTTCTCAATTGAGGAGTGCTGCAGGACTTGCTATATTCTATATAGAGAAACATGGCCGGTCAGATGGGTCCAGATCTCTGTGGGGAAACATGGCCGGTCAGATGGATCCAGATCTCTATACAGAAACATGGCCGGTCAGATGGATCCAGATCTCTATACAGAAACATGGCCGGTCAGATGGATCCAGATCTCTATAGAGAAACATGGCCGGTCAGATGGATCCAGATCTCTATAGAGAAACATGGCCGGTCACATGGGTCCAGATATCTATACAGAAACATGGCTGGTCAGATGGATCCAGATCTCTGTGGAGAAACATGGCCGGTGAGATGGATCCAGATCTCTATAGGGAAACATGGCCGGTCAGATGGATCCAGATCTCTATAGGGAAACATGCCCGGTCAGATGGATCCAGATCTCTGTGGAGAAACATGGCCGGTCAGATGGATCCAGATCTCTATTGAGAAACATGGCCGGTGAGATGGATCCAGATCTCTATAGGGAAACATGGCCGGTCAGATGGATCCAGATCTCTATACAGAAACATGGCCGGTCAGATGGATCCAGATCTCTATAGGGAAACATGGCCGGTCAGATGGGTCCAGATCTCTGTGGAGAAACATGGCCGGTCACATGGGTCCAGATCTCTGGCACCATGCTGATGGTATTTGGCATAAGCACCATGAATAGCTGGCCCTTGTGAACAGTTGGGCTGGTGGAGAATGTTTTCTTGGTGCACCCCGGCTCCTCTGATAACTGTGGATGGACATTTAGACGTGGATCCTCTATGGCAGCTGTTTCCCTATGACAGAAGGAGACCGTCAGCAGGACAGTGCACCATCCACAAGGACTGTATAGTTATTGGCTCCAGAAGTTTTCCCTCATTCCTCTGCCTTCACTGATCCCAGGATCTTAATCCCATAAACATCTCTGGGCTGAACAGGTCAGATGCGAACCTGTACACCATACTCTTATATACAATAGCTCTCTATATACAGGGGGCATTGTGTGTATATACCAGGCCACACCATACATGTATATACAGGGGGCATTGTGTGTATATACCAGGCCACACCATACATGTATATACAGGAGGCATTGTGTGTATATACCAGGCCACACCATACATGTATATACAGGGGGCATTGTGTGTATATACCAGGCCACACCATACATGTATATACAGGGGGCATTGTGTGTATATACCAGGCCACACCATGTGTGTATATACCAGGCCACACCATACATGTATATACAGGGGGCATTGTGTGTATATACCAGGCCACACCATACATGTATATACAGGGGGCATTGTGTGTATATACCAGGCCACACCATACATGTATATACAGGGGGCATTGTGTGTATATACCAGGCCACACCATACATGTATATACAGGGGGCATTGTGTGTATATACCAGGCCACACCATACATGTATATACAGGGGGCATTGTGTGTATATACCAGGCCACACCATACATGTATATACAGGGGGCATTGTGTGTATATACCAGGCCACACCATACATGTATATACAGGGGGCATTGTGTGTATATACCAGGCCACACCATTCATGTATATACAGGGGGCATTGTGTGTATATACCAGGCCACACCATACATGTATATACAGGGGGCATTGTGTGTATATACCAGGCCACACCATACATGTATATACAGGGGGCATTGTGTGTATATACCAGGCCACACCATACATGTATATACAGGGGGCATTGTGTGTATATACCAGGTCACACCATACATGTATATACAGGGGGCATTGTGTGTATGTACCAGGTCACACCATACATGTATATACAGGGGGCATTGTGTGTATGTACCAGGCCACACCATACATGTATATACAGGGGGCATTGTGTGTATGTACCAGGCCACACCTTATATCTATATACAGGGCACAGTCAGTGTATATACCAGGCAACACTTTATATCTAAATCCAGAGCACGGACAGTGTATATACCAGGCCACACCTCCTATCTATGTACAGGGTACATTCTGTGTATATACCAGGCCGCACCATACACCTATATACAGTAGAGCTCTAAATACAGGAGATGTTCAGTGTATATACCAGGCCACACTTTATATCTATATCCAGGGCACAGTCAGTGTATATACCAGGCCACACTTTATATCTATATCCAGGGCACAGTCAGTGTATATACCAGGCCACACTTTATATCTATATCCAGGGCACAGTCAGTGTATATACCAGGCCACACTTTATATCTATATCTAGAGCATGGACAGTGTATATACCAGGCCACACCTCCTATCTATGTGCAGAGGACAGTCAGTGTATATACCAGGCCACACTTTATATCTATATCTAGAGCATGGACAGTGTATATACCAGGCCACACCTCCTATCTATGTGCAGAGGACAGTCAGTGTATATACCAGTCCACGCCTTATATCTATATCTAGAGCATGGACAGTGTATATACCAGGCCACACCTCCTATCTATGTGCAGAGGACAGTCAGTGTATATACCAGGCCACACTTTATATCTATATCTAGAGCATGGACAGTGTATATACCAGGCCACACCTCCTATCTATATCCAGGGGGCATTGTGTGTATATACCAGGCCACACTTTATATCCAGGGGACATTCTTTGTATATACCAGGCTAGACCATATACCTATATACAGGGAACATTCAGTATATACCAGACCACACCTTATATGTATATACAGGGGACAGTCTGTGTATATACCAGGCCACAGCAGTGGAGCTGTATATCCAGGTGAGGCTGTGGCACTAGTCTCTTGTGGGGTCTCCCACAGTCAGTACTTGTCTCCCTCTGCCACCCCATTAACCCTCTCTTCTCTGCTCCCCCCAGGTACCTGTATCTGCTCTTCTCCAGTGACGATCTTCTACCATTCGACAACTGGGTGTTCAACACGGAGGCGCACGCCTTACCAGTCATCCGCATGGCCAATAGCACGCTGCCCGGGAACCACGTGGCACGATAGGACCATTATCCTGGGACCACTTCTTCAGACTTGTGGGGGACCCCCTTGTTACAGGACTTGGGGTGATTCCTCGTTCCCGGGCACAATTCCATTTACCTTCATTTATTTTATTTTCTTTGTTGCCTCCATTTGCCGCCAGCTTTGGAAGGAGGCGATCACCGACCAAACTGCTCTGCTTGACAAGGCTGCTACTGCAGGGGATCACCACGGGGCCAAAATCCAGGGACGGGCTTTTAGGGGGGATCTGAGCGTTTCAGAACAAGACGTTTTAGCTGCACTTTGCAGCAGATTTGCACTGTCTGGTTTTTATCCTGCGCCATTGCCAAAGTTTACGTCTATCAAGGTGGCCTCGGAGAAAAGCACGCCACGGCGCCCCCCTCTGGAAGTGACTGGCACGGCTTGAGAAAACAAAGGACAGGTCATGTCAGGAACATTACCAGGGGGTCTGTGTGAACCTGTCCCCTTCTCTTACCCTGCACCCCAGGGGCTCCCACCTCCCCCTTTTAATTTCACTTTTTTGGGGTTTTAGCGGCATGAGCAACACAACAAGCAGGAGATTAAAGACAATGTACATACCCCGCTTGGTGGCTCATTTCTACAGGGAGTCCATCACCTCATCCTGCTACCACAATGAAGGAGACTTGGTAGTACGTGCCGCATTGTCATACTTGTGGTTATATGGTGTCAGTGAGTCGTCTTAAAGGGATTGTTCACCCCCCAAAAATTTCTTTCAAATCAGCTTGTGCTTGAGATTTTTAATTTACTCCTATTAAAAAAAAATCTCCAGTCTTCCAGTACTTATCAGCTGTTGTATGCCCTGCAGGAAGTGTTGTATTCTCTCCAGCCTGACACAGTGCTCTCTGCTGCCACCTCTGTCCATGTCAGGAACTGTCCAGAGCAGCAGCAAATCCCCATAGAAAACCTCTCCTGCTCTCTAGACTGGAAAAAAATACATCATTTTCTGCAGGACATACAGTAGCTGATAAGTACTGGAAGACTGGAGATTTGTTTTAATAGAAGTAAATTTTAAAATCTCTGGCACCAGTTGAATTTGAAAGAAAAACAATTTTGGTGAATTACCCCTTTTAAGGTTTATTCACAACCGTGTAACGCCTGAAGGGAGCAATAACAAGGCAGGGGTCGGACTAGTGTATAAGGGGCATAGTCATAGCTGACCTGATGGATCAGGGGTTATTATATGGTTAAAAGGTGTGGACACTTTTATCCATTTTTATTATTGCTCTGATGCTGGGGCAAGAAAAAACATCTCCTGTGTCCATGGTAACAAAAAACATCTGTGTCCATGGTAACAAAAACATCTCCTGTGTCCATGGTAACAAAAAACACCTGTGTCCATGGTAACAAAAACATCTCCTGTGTCCATGGTAACAAAAAACATCTGTGTCCATGGTAACAAAATCATCTCCTGTGTCCATGGTAACAGACTACAGTGATACCCTGTGTAGTCATATTCTACAGTCTCGGGGCCCTGGTAGTCAGCTGCACATACTGTAGATGTCAGAATGGGCTGCTGGCCACCAAACTAGCAAACGTCGACTGATTGCTAGCTGTAATGGTGCGTTTACACAGACAGATTTATCTGACAGATTTTTGAAGCCAAAACCAGGAACAGACTATAAACAGAGAATAGGTCAAAAAAGGAAACACTAAGATTTCTCCCCTTTCCTAATCCATTCCAGGCTTTGGCTTAAAAAATCTGTCAGATAAATCTCTCTGTATAAACGCACCCTAATTCTGGCCTATTCGGCTGATAATTACCCATAGGTCTGACTGCAGGATCAGACTACACATGCTTTGTAGTCTCTTAGGCTGTGTTCACACTAAAGGTTTTTTTTTTATCAGTTTTTTTGTTAAATTCTTTTCCTTCCAAAATCTGTTGCATTTGTGCACATTAGATCCGTTTTTCTATGACTTCCATTATAAAAATAAAAGATCAAAACGCTTTTTTTTTTTTTTTTTTACATAGACAGAAACATGGTTGACCACGTTTTTGTGTACACTAAAATAACCTGATGCGTCTTGATCCCATATATATATATAAAATATAATATAAATAAAATGAAAGGCGATAGAAAAACAGATCAAAACAGAGGTACACAAATCAGTTTTTGCATTTTTATTTTATTTTTTTTGTAAAAACAGCGTGAACCCAGCCTTACTATGGAGACACAAAGGAGCGGTAGACTTTGAAGTTAGGCTAAAAAAAAATAGTGTAAAAAAAAAAAAACAGATACAATTGTGTGCATCCATTTTTCTATTACAAAAGAAGGATCAAAATGGATATTTTTTGCATACACAAAAATTTGGTTGACCACGTCTTTGTGTAAGCTTAAAAAAAATCTCTTTTTTATAATGTAAAAACCAATGCACACAATTTCATCCATTTTTCTATGTTTTTTTTTTTTTTTTTTAATAGATGAAAAAAAAAACGGACTGCAAAACAGTGTGGCCCTAGCCTAACAGGTTGTGTGGTTATGTCACATGATCAGGAGCGGCTATGGCCTCTGTAGTGCTGGTGAGGGTCCTGGAGCTGTATACACACTGGTGGTCCCTATATGATGTGCAGTGGGTTCTGTACCCGGCCCACGCCTGTTATTTGCCACCGCTCAGCCATCCTGCCCCGGCCAGACAGATCGTCTATATCCGGTGAGGATCAGTGTTTTCATCCAAAGATCTTTCAGCCAGAAATGAACGGCAGCTTTCGGAGAAGCTAGAGGTGGGTGATGCAGGTGGCTGCAGCGGACGCCCTGGATTAGGGGGCGGTGAAGGCGACATTTGTAAAGCAATAAGTAGGGAACGTTCTGCTTCATCTTTACAATATACAGCCACCACCACCACCCCCAAATAGCCATGACCTCATCACTTTAGGTAAGTCGGCGAGGAACTACAGGGGCTTATATACAAAGAAAGGACGGTAGTCCTTAAAGCGGATATGTCTGCTCCCCTGTACATGAGAGCTTTCTGGGTAGGAGGAAGATTTGTGTAGCTAAATGTGATCCACAATGTTCCCACTTCACTGAGAGCAAGAAAAAGAAAAGAGGAACAATACAAGAGTATTCCTGTAACATCCAGGAGCCATCCTGTGCTCCTCTGTCCCTTCCTCTCGTCTCTGGGCCCCTCCGCACTCCTCCTCTTCTCTCTTGGCTTCTCTGTACCCTCCTCTCCTCTGCACTCCTCCTCTCTGGGCTCCTCTATCCCCTCCTTTACTCCACGTTCCTCCCCTCCAGGCTCCATCCCCTCCTCTTCTCTGCCCCCATCTCTGGGCTCCTCAATCCTCTCCTCTCTAGGATCCTCCCTCCTCTCCGGGCTCCTCCATCCCCTCCTCTCCTCTCTCGGCTCCTCCCTCCCCTCCGGGCTCCTCCATCCCCTCCTCTCCTCTCTGGGCTCCTCTGTTCCCTCCTCTCCTCTCTGGGCTTCTACTCTCCTCCGCACTCCTCTGTGGGCTCCTCAGTCTCCTCCTCCACGCTCCTCCATCCCCTGCTCCTCCATCCCCTCCTTTCCTCTCTGGGCTCCTCAATCCCCTCCTTTCCTCTCTGGTCTCCTCTCCTCTCTAGGCTCCTCCGCACTCCTCTGTGGGCTCCTCAGTCCCGTCCCCTCCTCTCTTCCATGCTCCTCCATCCCTTCCTCTTTTCTGCCCCCCTCTCTGGGCTCCTCAATCCCCTCCTTTCCTCTCTGGGCTCCTCAATCCCCTCCTTTCCTCTCTGGGCTCCTCAATCCCCTCCTTTCCTCTCTGGGCTCCTCAATCCCCTCCTCTCCGGGCTTCCTGTTCTCTCCTCTCCTCTCTGGGCTCCTACTCTCCTCCGCACTCCTCTGTGGGCTCCTCAGTCTCCTCCACGCTCCTCCATCCCCTACTCTTCTCTGGGCTCCTCCATCCCCTCTTCTTCTCTGCCCCCCTCTCTGGGCTCCTCCATCCCTTCCTCTTCTCTGCCCCCCTCTCTGGGCTCCTCAATCCCCTCCTTTCCTCTCTGGGTTCCTCCCTCCTCTCCTCTCTGGGCTTCCTCTTCCCTCCTCTCCTCTCTAGACTCCTCCGCACTCCTCTGTGGGCTCCTCAGTCCCCTCCTCTCCTCCACGCTCCTCCATCCCCTACTCTTCTCTGCCCCCCTCTCTGGGCTCCTCAATCCCCTCCTTTCCTCTCTGGGCTCCTCAATCCCTTCCTCTCTGGGCTCCTCCCTCCTCTCCTCTCTGGGCTTCTCTTCCCTCCTCTCCTCTCTGGGCTCCTCCATCCCCTCCTCTCCTCTCTGGGCTCCTCAATCCCCTCCTCTCTGGGCTCCTCCCTCCTCTCCGTGTTTCCTCTTCCCTCCTCTCCTCTCTAGGCTCCTCCGCACTCCTCTGTGGGCTCCTCAGTCCCCTCCCCTCCTCTCCTCCGTCTCCTCCTCTCTTCCACGCTCCTCCATCCCTTCCTCTTTTCTGCCCCCCTCTCTGGGCTCCTCCATCCCCTCCTCTCCTCTCTGGGCCCCTCAGTCCCCTCCTCTCTACTCTAGATCAGGGATGTTAAACTCAGTCCCTCCAGCTGTTGTGTAACTATATGTCCCATCATGCCTTAACAGACAAAGCTTTGGCAGTCCAGGCATGATGGGAATTGTAGTTTTAAAACAGCTGGAGGGATTGAATTTGACATTCCTGATCTAGATCTTTCCGCCACCCAAAATCTTCCATTATTGAGAACAATTCCCAACAACATGTGTTGAACACTCGGTATTTGACTCCCAGCGGCTGGAGCAGTGTGATGCTGCCCAAGGGAGTCCTGAAAAACATGAATACTGTCCCAAGATCAGGGATAGAAGGGGGAGCACGGAGTCTTTACAAAGTCTGGAAGCGCAGACAGATATATTTAAAGGGTTATCAGCTTAGGAAAAACAAGGCCACATTCTTCCAGAGACAGCACCGCTCTTGTCTCCAGTTTGGATACAGGTTTTGAAACTCTGTTCCATTAATATAAATGGAGCTTAAAGGAGTACTCCAATATAAGAAAATTGTATTTAAATAAAACTATGCCCCCAAGATATATAACTTTCTAATATAAAGTTTTTACCAGTAGTCTGTGCTTCAGCGGTTTTTCTGGCTTTTCACCAGTGACAGAAAATAGGAGGACTACAAAATTTGCACTAATCCCCAGCTGCTCCCCCCCCAGTGTCATTGCATCATCTCTGATGTCACAGGAGGCGTGGCCGGATCTCCCGCCACCCCCTGAGGGAAATAACCAATTCCCCATCTCTTATCAGCCTCCAGCCTACCCCTGAGCAGACAAGGAGGGAAAGAAGCAGCTGCTGCAACTTCACTAATGCAATACTCTGCAGGGAAATTAGGGCTATGTTCACATACGTTGGAGTTTCATTGCAGTACTGCAGGGTATTCACCAAAATATTGCACTACTGCAAGTAAATGATGCTAAACGGCACATAGGGTCAGAGCCGCTCTGTGTGGTGTTACAGGTAGAGAATACAGCGGGCTGTGTGGTGTTACAGGTAGAGAATACAGCGTGTTGTGTGGTGTTACAGGTAGAGAATACAGCGTGCTGTGTGGTGTTACAGGTAGAGAATACAGTGTGCTGTGTGGTGTTACAGGTAGAGAATACAGTGTGGTGTGTGGTGTTACAGGTAGAGAATACAGTGCTGTGTGGTGTTACAGGTAGAGAATACAGTGCTGTGTGGTGTTACAGGTAGAGAATAGTGCTGTGTGGTGTTACAGGTAGAGAATACAGTGTGCTGTGTGGTGTTACAGGTAGAGAATACAGCGTGCTGTGTGGTGTTACAGGTAGAGAATAGAGCGTGCTGTGTGGCGTTACAGGTAGAGAATACAGTGCTCTGTGTGGTGTTACAGGTAGAGAATACAGTGCTCTGTGTGGTGTTACAGGTAGAGAATACAGTGCTCTGTGTGGTGTTACAGGTAGAGAATACAGTGCTCTGTGTGGTGTTACAGGTAGAGAATACAGTGTGCTGTAAGGTGTTACAGGTAGAGAATACAGCGTGCTGTGTGGTATTACAGGTAGAGAATACAGCGTGCTGTGTGGTGTTACAGGTAGAGAATAGAGTGTGCTGTGTGGTGTTACAGGTAGAGAATACAGCGTGCTGTGTGGTGTTACAGGGAGAGAATACAGCGTGCTGTGTGGTGTTACAGGTAGAGAATACAGCGTGCTGTGTGGTGTTACAGGGAGAGAATACAGTGTGCTGTGTGGTGTTACAGGTAGAGAATACAGCGTGCTGTGTGGTGTTACAGGTAGAGAATGCAGTGTGGTGTTACAGGTAGAGAATACAGCGTCCTGTGTGGTGTTACAGGTAGAGAATACAGCGTGCTGTGTGGTGTTACAGGTAGAGAATACAGTGTGCTGTGTGGTGTTACAGGTAGAGAATACAGCGTGCTGTGTGGTGTTACAGGTAGAGAATACAGCGTGCTGTGCGGTGTTACAGGTAGAGAATAGAGTGTGCTGTGTGGTGTTACAGGTAGAAGATACAGTGCTGTGTGGTGTTACAGGTAGAGAATACAGCGTGCTGTGTGGTGTTACAGGTAGAGAATACAGTGCTGTGTGGTGTTACAGGTAGAGAATAGAGTGTGCTGTGTGGTGTTACAGGTAGAGAATACAGCGTGCTGTGTGGTATTACAGGTAAAGAATACAGCGCTGTGTGGTGTTACAGGTAGAGAATACAGTGCTCTGTGTGGTGTTACAGGTAGAGAATACAGTGCTGTGTGCTGTTACAGGTAGAGAATATAGCTCACTGTGTGGTGTTACAGGTAGAGTATACAGTGCTGTGTGGTGTTACAGGTAGAGAATACAGTGTGCTGTGTGGTGTTACAGGTAGAGAATACAGTGTGCTGTGTGGTGTTACAGGTAGAGAATACACCGTGCTGTGTGGTGTTACAGGTAGAGAATACAGTGTGCTGTGTGGTGTTACAGGTAGAGAATACAGTGTGCTGTGTGGTGTTACAGGTAGAGAATACAGTGTGCTGTGTGGTGTTACAGGTAGAGAATACAGCGTGCTGTGTGGTGTTACAGGTAGAGAATACAGTGTGCTGTGTGGTGTTACAGGTAGAGAATACAGTGTGCTGTGTGGTGTTACAGGTAGAGAATACAGTGTGCTGTGTGGTGTTACAGGTAGAGAATACAGCGTGCTGTGTGGTGTTACAGGTAGAGAATACAGTGTGCTGTGTGGTGTTACAGGTAGAGAATACAGTGTGCTGTGTGGTGTTACAGGTAGAGAATACAGCGTGCTGTGCGGGTGAGAACACAATGAAATGATAAAGTACTGCAATCCAGTAACACAAAGAAACAACAATGTGTGCATACAGCCTAGCCTCTAGGACAGCCCATTCTGATGATGCTTTGGGGGGGGGGGGGGGGGGGGTGCTGATGTGGGCAGAGATATGGGGTACAACTGCCATTAAGCCCCACCCCTACGACACTGGCCACCATTTTCTGGATGAAATATCCAGAAAATATATTAAGAAGGTGCTGAGAACTCCTGATACGGATGGGGGGGGGGTATCACTATCACTTTAACTTTTAAATGACAGCTGCAGTTAAATACAACTATATTATTGTTTTGCTTTGGACTGCAGCACACTACAGGTCAGCGGTGTCATCACTGAGAATACAGCCTATCAGTCACTAGAGATTAGTGACATCACTGAGAATACAGCCTATCCATCACTAGAGATCAGTGACATCACTGAGAATAAAGCCTATCCATCACTAGAGATCAGCGGTGACATCACTGAGAATACAGCCTATCAGTCACTAGAGATTAGTGACATCACTGAGAATACAGCCTATCCATCATTAGAGATCAGCAGTGACATCACTGAGAATACAGCCTATCCATCACTAGAGATCAGCGGTGACATCACTGAGAATACAGTCTATCCATCAGTAGAGATCAGCGGTGACATCACTGAGAATACAGCCTATCCATCACTAGAGATTAGCAGTGACATCACTGAGAATACAGCCTATCCATCACTAGAGATCAGTGACATCACTGAGAATACAGCCTATCCATCACTAGAGATCAGCAGTGACATCACTGATAATACAGTCTATTCATCACTAGAGATCAGTGACATCACTGAGAATACAGTCTATCCATCACTAGGGATCAGCAGTGATATTACTGAGAATACAGCCTATCCATCACTAGAGATCAGTGACATCACTGAGAATACAGCCTATCCATCACTAGAGATCAGTGACATCACTGAGAATACAGCCTATCCATCACTAGAGATCAGCAGTGACATCACTGAGAATACAGCCTATCCATCACTAGAGATCAGTGACATCACTGAGAATACAGCCTATCCATCACTAGAGATCAGTGACATTACTGAGAATACAGCCTATCCATCACTAGAGATCAGTGACATCACTGAGAATACAGCCTATCCATCAATAGAGATCAGTGACATCACTGAGAATACAGCCTATCCATCACTAGAGATCAGCGGTGACATCACTGAGAATACAACCTATCCATCACTAGAGATCAGCGGTGACATCACTGAGAATACAGCCTATCCATCACTAGAGATCAGCGGTGACATCACTGAGAATACAGCCTATCCATCACTAGAGATCAGCGGTGACATCACTGAGAATACAGCCTATCCATCACTAGAGATCAGCGGTGACATCACTGAGAATACAGCCTATCCATCACTAGAGATCAGCAGTGACATCACTGAGAATACAGCCTATCCATCACTAGAGATCAGCGGTGACATCACTGAGAATACAGCCTATCCATCACTAGAGATTAGCAGTGACATCACTGAGAATACAGCCTATCCATCACTAGAGATCAGTGATATCACTGAGAATACAGCCTATCCATCACTAGAGATCAGCAGTGACATCACTGAGAATACAGCCTATCCATCACTAGAGATCAGCAGTGACATCACTGAGAATACAGCCTATCCATCACTAGAGATCAGCGCTGACATCACTGAGAATACAGGCTATCCATCACTAGAGATCAGTGACATTACTGAGAATACAGCCTATCCATCACTAGAGATCAGGTGTGACATCACTGAGAATACAGCTTATCCACCACTAGAGATCAGGTGTGACATCACTGAGAATACAGCCTATCTATCACTAGATATCAGCGGTGACATCACTGAGAATACAGCCTATCCATCACTAGAGATCAGTGACATCACTGAGAATACAGCCTATCCATCACTAGAGATCAGCGGTGACATCACTGAGAATACAGCCTATCCATCACTAGAGATCAGCGGTGACATCACTGAGAATACAGCCTATCCATCACTAGAGATCAGTGATATCACTGAGAATACAGCCTATCCATCACTAGAGATCAGTGACATCACTGAGAATACAGCCTATCCATCACTAGAGATCAGTGACATCACTGAGAATACAGCCTATCCATCACTAGAGATCAGTGACATCACTGAGAATACAGCCTATCCATCACTAGAGATCAGCAGGGACATCACTGAGAATACAGCCTATCCATCACTACAGATCAGTGACATCACTGAGAATACAGCCTATCCATCACTGGAGATCAGTGACATCACTGAGAATACAGCCTATCCATCACTAGAGATCAGCAGTGACATCACTGAGAATACAGCCTATCCATCACTAGAGATCAGCAGTGACATCACTGAGAATACAGCATATTAAATACTGTGTTAGACAGACCGTTATTCCTATTATTTAAAGATTCTATTACGACAGGGATTCTTCCACAGGACTGGCGCATAGCTAATGTGGTACCAATATTCAAGAAGGGGTCAAGGAGTGATCCTGGAAACTACAGGCCCGTAAGTCTAACATCTATAGTAGGTAAAGTATTTGAGGGGTTTGTAAGAGATGCTATACTGGAGTATCCTATGTAAGAGATTCTATACTGGAGTATCCTATGTAAGAGACGTATACTGGAGTATCCTATGTAAGAGATGCTATGCTGGAGTATCTTAATGAAAATAATCTTATGACGCAGCACCAGCATGGATTTATGAGGGATCGGTCCTGTCAGACTAATCTGATCGGCTTCTATGAAGAGGTAAGTTATAGACTGGACCTGGGGGAGGCTGTGGATGTTGTGTATCTGGACTTTTCAAAGGCATTTGATACTGTGCCGCATGAAAGGTTGGTCTACAAAATGAGGATGCTGGGACTCGGGGAAAACGTATGCAAATGGGTAAGTAACTGGTTGTGTGATAGAAAACAGAGGGTGGTCATTGATGGAACATATTCAGATTGGGTCACGGTTACTAGTGGGGTACCACAGGGGTCAGTGTTGGGTCCACTTCTTTTTAATATTTTTATTAATGATCTTGTAGAGGGGCTACAGAGCAGAATCTCCATTTTTGCAGATGATACTAAACTGGGTAAAGTAATCAGTACAGAGGAGGATAATATCATATTACAGAGGGATTTGGAGAAGCTAGAGGCTTGGGCGGAGAAATGGCAAATGAAGTTTAATGTGGATAAATGTAAGGTTATGCATTTGGGCCATAGAAATAATAAGTACAGTTATGTCCTAAATAATAAAACACTGGGTAAAACTACTTCCGAAAAGGACCTGGGGGTATTGGTGGACAGTAAACTCAACTTTAGTGATCAGTGCCAGGCAGCAGCTGCCAAGGCTAATAAAATAATGGGATGCATCAAAAGAGGTATAGATGCTAAAGATGAGAACATAGTTTTGCCTCTTTATAAATCACTGGTCAGACCACACATGGAGTACTGTGTACAGTTTTGGGCACCGGTATATAAGAAGGACATAGGTGAACTAGAGCGGGTGCAGAGGAGGGCAACAAAGGTCATTAAGGGAATGGGTGGGTTACAGTACCAGGACAGGTTATCACGCTTGGGGTTATTTACGCTAGAAAAAAGACGTCTTAGGGGCGATCTGATCACAATGTACAAATATATGAATGGACAGTACAGAGGTCTTTGTAGTGGTCTTTTTACTCCTAGGTCTGTAACAATGACAAGGGGGCATCCTCTACGTCTAGAGGAAAGAAGATTTCATCATCAGCATCGACGCGGGTTCTTTACTGTACGAGCGGTAAGACTGTGGAACTCTCTGCCACATGAGGTTGTCATGGCTGATTCAGTAAATAAGTTCAAGGGAGGCCTGGATGCTTTTCTTGAAAAATATAATATTACAAGTTATGGGCATTAGATTTCTGGTGATACGTTGATCCGGGGATTGTTCTGGTTGCCATTGCAGTCGGGGGAGGGGGGGGGGGGGGGGAGTTTCTCCCTGTGGTGGGGCGTTTGTCTTCTGCCCCATAGGGGTTTTTCGCCTTCCTGGATCAACACAGTAGGATTTTCCTAGGTTGAACCTGATGGACTCTTGTCTTCTTTCAACCTTATTTACTATGTTACTATGTTACTATGTTACTATATCCATCCCTAGAGATCAACGGTGACATCACTGAGAATACAGCCTATCCATCACTAGAGATCAGTGACATCACTGAGAATACAGCCTATCCATCACTAGAGATCAGTGACATCACTGAGAATACAGCCTATCCATCACTAGAGATCAGCAGTGACATTACTGAGAATACAGCATATCCATCACTAGAGATCAGCGGTGACATCACTGAGAATACAGCCTATCCATCACTAGAGATCAGTGACATCACTGAGAATACAGCCTATCCATCACTAGAGATCAGCAGTGACATCACTGAGAATACAGCCTATCCATCACTAGAGATCAGTGACATCACTGAGAATACAGCCTATCCATCACTAGAGATCAGTGACATCACTGAGAATACAGCCTATCCATCACTAGAGATCAGTGACATCACTGAGAATACAGCCTATCCATCACTAGAGATCAGCGGTGACATCACTGAGAATACAGCCTATCCATCACTAGCGATCAGCGGTGACATCACTGAGAATACAGCCTATCTATTACTAGAGATCAGCGGTGACATCACTGAGAATACAGCCTATCCATCACTAGAGATCAGCGGTGACATCACTGAGAATACAGCCTATCCATCACTAGAGATCAGTGACATCACTGAGAATACAGCCTATCCATCACTAGAGATTAGTGACATCACTGAGAATACAGCCTATCCATCACTAGAGATCAGTGACATCACTGAGAATACAGCCTATCCATCCCTAGAGATCAGTGACATCACTGAGAATACAGCCTATCCATCACTAGAGATCAGCAGTGACATCACTGAGAATACTGCCTATCCATCACTAGAGATCAGCAGTGACATCACTGAGAATACAGCCTATCCATCACTAGAGATCAGCGGTGACATCACTGAGAATACAGCCTATCCATCAGTAGAGATCAGAGGTGACATCACTGAGAATACAGCCTATCCATCACTAGAGATCAGCGGTGACATCACTGAGAATACAGCCTATCCATCACTAGAGATCAGTGACATCACTGAGAATACAGCCTATCCATCACTAGAGATCAGTGACATCACTGAGAATACAGCCTATCCATCACTAGAGATTAGTGACATCACTGAGAATACAGCCTATCCATCACTAGAGATCAGTGACATCACTGAGAATACAGCCTATCCACCACTAGAGATCAGCGGTGACATCACTGAGAATACAGCCTATCCATCACTAGAGATCAGTGACATCACTGAGAATACAGCCTATCCATCACTAGAGATTAGTGACATCACTGAGAATACAGCCTATCCATCACTAGAGATCTGCGGTGACAGCACAGAATACTTGGTGACATACAGTACATGAGGCCTGTAACGTGTTTCACAGCTTTTGGTTATCGGAAATGCAATGGGTTAGCAGTCACTTCCTGATGATGTCATGCGGTGGGTTAGCAGTCACTTCCTGATGATGTCATGCGGTGGGTTAGCAGTCACTTCCTGATGATGTCATGCGGTGGGTTAGCAGTCACTTCCTGATGATGTCATGCGGTGGGTTAGCAGTCACTTCCTGATGATGTCATGCGGTGGGTTAGCAGTCATTTCCTGATGATGTCATGCGGTGGGTTAGCAGTCACTTTCTGATGATATCATGCGGTGGATTAGCAGTCACTTCCTGATGATGTCATTGGCACGGCCTGTATCGCTGCACCTGGGAAGTGTTATGTAAACCCGACACATGGAAATCTGCGCTTACTCCTCCCCCGCTGTCCACCCACCGGAACCCACCACCATATGGGACACTGAACCCTCATCTCACCAGCCACATAGTCATTTCCCGGGTATAGGGGCATGTGGGGGGAGATTATGGGATTTGCCCCCATCAGGAATGACTCCCAATAGCCCCCCAAGCCCAGTGACTGATTTATCAGGGTCCTGTGTATCATGTCAGTTATATATAACTATCCTGACCAGTAGGGGGAGACAGCTCTGCTACGCGTGTAATATCGGGCACTTGTCTCTAGGCATTTATACAGATTTTATTGGCCCCTCTGGCTCCTGTGCCCAGGTGCCCCCCCCCCCTGCAGCGATGGCAGGAGTTAGGACCCTGCGGAGAGGCTTCCCCCTGGATGGTGTATTATTCGGTGGCTTCCTCCTCTATAATGTGCACGGTGAAGCAGCAGAGATGTGGGTCAGTGTCGGTTGAATGGACAGGAAATCCTCCTGTGTGTAATGTGATAGGGCTGGAGATAAGCGGCGGCTCAGTGCACAGAGAATAAGCCGCCTGTTGTGTCCTTGTATCTCACACCAGACATCTAGATGGAGAACTCACATTATTACCCCTCACTATATACCCTCAGTCTATGTCCTGTCCATATAATTACCCCCCGACCCCCTCCTCATATACCCTCAGTCTATGCCCTATCCATATAATTACCCCCCCAAACCCCCTCATCATATACCCTCAGTCTATGTCCTGTCCATATAATTACCCCCCCAGACCCCCTCACCATATACCCTCAGTCTATGCCCTGTTCATATAATTACCCCCCAGACCCCATCACCATATACCCTCAGTCTATGCCCTGTCCATATAATTACCCCCCAGACCCCATCACCATATACCCTCAGTCTAAGCCCTGTCCATATAATTACCCCCCGACCCCCTCACCATATACCCTCAGTCTATGTCCTGTTCACATAATTACCCCCCGACCCCCTCACCATATACCCTCAGTCTATGCCCTGTCCATATAATTACCCCACAGACCACCTCACCATATACCCTCAGTCTATGCCCTGTCCATATAATTACCCCACAGACCACCTCACCATATACCCTCAGTCTATGCCCTGTCCATATAATTACCCCCCAAACCCCCTCCTCATATACCCTCAGTCTATGCCCTGTCCATATAATTACCCCCCCAAACCCCCTCCTCATATACCCTCAGTCTATGCCCTGTCCATATAATTACGCCCCGACCCCCTCACCATATACCCTCAGTCTATGCCCTGTCCATATAATTACCCCCAGACCCCCTCACCATATACCCTCAGTCTATGCCCTGTCCATATAATTACCCCCCCGACCCCCTCACCATATACCCTCAGTCTATGCCCTGTCCATATAATTACCCCCAAACCCCCTCCTCATATACCCTCAGTCTATGCCCTGTCCATATAATTACCCCCAAACCCCCTCCTCATATACCCTCAGTCTATGCCCTGTCCATATAATTACCCCCCGACCCCCTCACCATATACCCTCAGTCTATGTCCTGTCCATATAATTACCCCCCCAGACCCCCTCACCATATACCCTCAGTCTATGCCCTGTCCATATAATTACCCCCCCAAACCCCCTCCTCATATACCCTCAGTCTATGCCCTGTTCCGTGTGCAGCATTACTACTACTATGGAAACCTCAGACAACCATAAAGACACAGGCGGCCATAGTGCACTGTGAGGATCTGGCACCGTCTAGCAGTATGTCAGCCAACTCCTGTGCTGCCTCCACCAGATGTTCTCCAGGCCACTCATCCATGTAGAGGCGCTGTCAGCTGACTATAAATCAATGCTTGGAGATCACGTACACCCCTACATGCTGATTGTCTTCTCTGGGGCGGATGGATTCATCCAGCAAGATAGAGACGTCACACAGCTAGAAATGTCCAACCCGGTGTAGCAGGCCAGATTAACCCCCGTCCAGATTATACCCGGGTATAAAATGGCTTAGGCCCAGACCCGCTTCTGCCATGAGGCGGAATGAGTATTCTGCCTGAGGCGGCAGATTTTGCAGTCCTGCAGGGGGCGGCATAATCATGCCCGGACTGATTATCTGGCGGACCGGGCAAATGCCCGCTGGGCCGCCCGGATTATCAGTTGTAGGGCCGCCTGCCGGCCCCACTGGAACATACACTACCGGCCCCACCTCCCTGGAACACCCAGGGGCCGCGGCCGCTGGAGCTTTTTAAGGCTGATCTGCCCCTTTAAAGCAGGGGCCTCCGCTACCACTAGCTGTTCTAACAAGTCCACTGAGCTTCCGGGACAGGTCACCTGATGACGCGCGCGGGGCTGGAGCTGTGAGCTTACGGAGCTGGCGTGCATCAGGTGACCTGTCCCGGAAGCTCAGTGGACTTGTTAGAACAGCTAGTGGTAGCGGAGGCCCCTGCTTTTAAAGGGGCAGATCGGCCTTGAAGAGCTCCGGCGGCCGCGGCCCCTGGGTGTTCCAGGGAGGTGGGGGCGCGAGTGGGGTTGGCAGTGTATGTTGGTGTTGGGCTTGCTGCGGGCCCGCGCAGGGGGGGGTTGTGGGTGGTGGTTCGGGTGCCAGTGAGGGGGGCGGCGGCCTGAGGTTTGCCTCAGGCGGCACAGACCCCAGAATCGGCCCTGCCTAGGCCAGAATATACCCCGGGGTATAAAATAGCCTAGGCCAAACTATACCCCTCCAGGCCAGAATATACCGGGTAAAAAATGGCCAAGGCCAGAGTATATCCCGGAGTAATAAATAGCCTAGGCCAAACTATACCCCGCTGTATAAAATAGCCTAGGCCAGAGTATACCCCGCTGTATAAAATAGCCTAGGCCAGAGTATACCCCGCTGTATAAAATAGCCTAGGCCAGAGTATACCCCGCTGTATAAAATAGCCTAGGCCAGAATATACCCCGCTGTATAAAATAGCCTAGGCCAGAGGGGGGTGTAAAATAGCTTAAATAGACTATATCTCTCCAGGTCACAATGTTATCACTTCCCTGGTTTTCTCACACTGTCTCTACTTTGTTAAAAAGTGCGCTGTCTCCTATCTCTGCAGGGCTTCCAGGCAGGGCCGCTTTAACCAGAGGGCACATGGTGCACGTGCACCGGGCCCACTGGTTAAAGGGGCCCCCCCGAGCAGGCCGGCCGTTGCTATGTGCGACCAGTGCGGTCGCACAGGGCTCCGGCCACCAGCCTGTCAGAGTGGAGCGCCATGGATGGGTAATCTACTTACCCCTCCATGGCGCCCCCTGCAGGGCCCCCCCGTCCGCCGCTGCCCCCGTCCGCTGCTGCTGCGGCGCTTCAGCGCTGCAGCAGCAGCGACACTGACAGAGAGAGAGCCATTGGCTCCCTCCCTGTCAGTCACTCTTGTGGCCGCACTTCCTGCGGTCACAAGAGGCCGCACTCTCCCTCTAGCGCCCGACGTCACTGGAGCGTCGGCGCGAGGGTAAGGGGAGTGCAGCCTCTTGTGACCGCAGGAAGTGCGGCCACAGGAGGGAAGAGAAGAGGAACGCGTGGACCCAGGTGAGTAACAGTGTTTGTTTTTTTCAATGTTATATGGGAGGGGGAGCTATATACTATTCGGGAGCACAGGGGGCTATATACTATTGGGGAGCACAGGGGGGCTATATACTATGGGGGAGAACGGGGGCTATATACTATTGGGGAGCACAGGGGGCTATATACTATTGGGGAGCACAGGGGGGCTATATACTATGGGGGAGAACGGGGGCTATATACTATTGGGGAGCACAGGGGGGCTATATACTATGGGGGAGAACGGGGGCTATATACTATTGGGGAGCACAGGGGGCTATATACTATGG
Organism: Dendropsophus ebraccatus; assembly: GCF_027789765.1. Taxonomy (NCBI): domain Eukaryota; kingdom Metazoa; phylum Chordata; class Amphibia; order Anura; family Hylidae; genus Dendropsophus; species Dendropsophus ebraccatus. The sequence continues at coordinate 95,999,365 of NC_091464.1, forward strand.
GGGAGAACGGGGGCTATATACTATTGGGGAGCACAGGGGGCTATATACTATGGGGGAGCACAGGGGGCTATATACTATGGGGGAGCACAGGGGAGCTATATACTATCGGGGAGCACAGGGGAGCTATATACTATCGGGGAGCACAGGGGAGCTATATACTATGGGGGAGCACAGGGGAGCTATATACTATGGGGGAGCACAGGGGGCTATACACTATGGGGGAGCACAGGGGAGCTATATACTATTGGGGAGCACAGGGGAGCTATATACTATTGGGAAGCACAGGGGGCTATATACTATTGGGGAGCACAGGGGAGTTATATACTATGGGGGAGCACAGGGGAGCTATATACTTTGGGGGAGCACAGGGGGCTATATACTATGGGGGAGCACAGGGGGCTATATACTATGGGGGAGCACAGGGGGCTATATACTATGGGGGAGCACAGGGGAGCTATATACTATGGGGGAGCACAGGGGGCTATACACTATGGGGGAGAACGGGGGCTATATACTATTGGGGAGCACAGGGGGCTATATACTATGGGGGAGCACAGGGGGCTATATACTATGGGGGAGCACAGGGGAGCTATATACTATGGGGGAGCACAGGGGGCTATACACTATGGGGGAGCACAGGGGAGCTATATACTATTGGGGAGCACAGGGGAGCTATATACTATTGGGAAGCACAGGGGGCTATATACTATTGGGGAGCACAGGGGAGCTATATACTATGGGGGAGCACAGGGGAGCTATATACTTTGGGGGAGCACAGGGGGCTATATACTATGGGGGAGCACAGGGGAGCTATATACTATTGTGGGAGAGCACAGGGGGGCTATATACTATTGTGGGAGAGCACAGGGGGGCTATATACTATTGTGGGAGAGCATAGGGGGGCTATATACTATTGGGGGAGAGCACAGGGGGGCTATATACTATTGTGGGTGAGCACAGGGGGCTATATACTACTGGGGAGAGTGCACAGGGGGGCTATATACTAATGGGGGAGCGCACAGGAGGGCTGTATATAACTGGAGGAGCACATGAGGGTCTATATACTACAGGGACACCTTAAAACTATGGAGGCACAGAGGGGTGTAACTATGTAGGGGTACAGAGGGGTGTAACTACTGTATAGGGGTACAAGGGACCTAACTACTGGATGTGTTGGAGCCTAAAATATTTGTCTGGCAGATTCTGGAGAGAAGATTCACAGCCAGGAGAAGACTTCAAGGTGGCCCAGGCTGGATGGAGAGAAAAAGAAAAAGTGACAGATTCTGATCGGAGAAGACGCCCCCGGTGAGTCACTGGATGTAACTGCACTCTGTTATAGGCTTGTACTGATAGGGGTCATGGTATGGCGGTATTATGTAATGGTATCAATGGTGATATCTTTCTGTTTTGTTTAGTGCAGTTTTTATGTAATATGTAATCACTGTATGGTGGAAATAGTGTTATAAGGTAACTACTGTATGTATTGGGGCTCCTGATACAGTGTGGGGGCAAATTCAGTACATTATACAATGTGCCAAAAGGGAAGGGGGGGGCCCACTCTTGAGGGCTGTGCACTGGGCCCACCAATGTATTAAAACGGCCCTGCTTCCAGGTAATATCATATGCTGATCCATGTATTACACGCCATGTGCTGATCGGTGTATTACATGTGCTGATCGGTGTAGGACACGTCATGTATTGATCAGTGTATTACACGTCATGTGCTGATCGGTGTATTACACGTCATGTGCTGATCGGTGTATTACACGCCATGTGCTGATCGGTGTATTACACGTCATATGCTGATCGGTGTATTACACGTCATATGCTGATCGGTGTATTACACGTCATGTGCTGATTGGCGTATTAGACGTCATGTGCTGATCGGTGTATTACACGTCGTGTGCTGATCGGTGTATTACACGTCATGTGCTGATCGGTGTATTACACGTCACGTGCTGATCGGTGTATTAGACGTCACGTGCTGATCGGTGTATTACACGTCACGTGCTGATCGGCGTATTAGACGTCATGTGCTGATCGGTGTATTACACGTCACGTGCTGATCGGTGTAGGACACGTCATGTACTGATTAGTGTATTACACGCCATGTGCTGATCGGTGTATTACACGTCATGTGCTGATCGGTGTATTACACGCCATGTGCTGATCGGTGTATTACATGTGCTGATCTGTGTATTACACGTCATGTGCTGATCGGTGTAGGACACGTCATGTGCTGATCGGTGTATTAGACGTCATGTGCTGATCGGTGTATTACACGTCATGTGCTGATCGGTGTATTACACGTCATGTGCTGATCGGTGTATTACACGTCATGTGCTGATCGGTGTATTACACGTCATGTGCTGATCGGTGTATTACACGTCATGTGCTGATCGGCGTATTAGACGTCATGTGCTGATCGGTGTATTACACGTCATGTGCTGATCGGTGTATTACACGTCATGTGCTGATCGGTGTATTACACGTCATGTGCTGATCGGTGTATTACACGTCACGTGCTGATCGGTGTATTACACGTCATGTGCTGATCGGTGTATTACACGTCATGTGCTGATCGGTGTATTACACGTCATGTGCTGATCGGTGTATTACACGTCATGTGCTGATCGGCGTATTAGACGTCATGTGCTGATCGGTGTAGGACACGTCATGTGCTGATCGGTGTATTACACGCCATGTGCTGATCGGTGTATTACATGTGCTGATCGGTGTATTACATGTCATGTGCTGATCGGTGTATTACATGTGCTGATCGGTGTATTACACGTCATGTGCTGATCGGTGTATTACATGTGCTGATCGGTGTATTACACATCATGTGCTGATCGGTGTATTACACGTCATGTGCTGATCGGTGTATTACACATCATGTGCTGATCGGTGTATTACACGTCATGTGCTGATCGGTGTATTACATGTGCTGATCGGTATGTTACACGTCATGTGCTGATTGGTGTATTACACGTCATGTGCTGATCGGTATGTTACACGTCATGTGCTGATCGGTGTATTACACGTCACGTGCTGATCGGTGTATTACACGTTATGTGCTGATCGGTGTATTACACGTCATGTGCTGATCGGTGTGTTACACGTCATGTGCTGATCGGTGTATTACACGTCATGTGCTGATCGGTGTGTTACACGTCATGTGCTGATCGGTGTATTACATGTCACGTGCTGATCGGTGTATTACACGTCATGTGCTGATCGGTGTAGGACACGTCATGTGCTGATCGGTGTATTACACGCCATGTGCTGATCGGTGTATTACATGTGCTGATCGGTGTAGGACACGTCATGTGCTGATCGGTGTATTACATGTGCTGATCGGTGTATTACATGTGCTGATCGGTATGTTACACGTCATGTGCTGATTGGTGTATTACACGTCATGTGCTGATCGGTGTATTACACGTCATGTGCTGATCGGTATGTTACACGTCATGTGCTGATCGGTGTATTACACGTCATGTGCTGATTGGTGTATTACACGTTATGTGCTGATCGGCGTATTAGACGTCATGTGCTGATCGGTGTATTACATGTCATGTGCTGATCGGTGTATTACACCCCATGTGCTGATCGGTGTATTACACGTCATGTGCTGATCGGTGTATTACACCCCATGTGCTGATCGGTGTATTACACCCCATGTGCTGATCGGTGTATTACACCCCATGTGCTGATCGGTGTATTACACCCCATGTGCTGATCGGTGTATTACACGTCATGTGCTGATCGGTGTATTACACGTCATGTGCTGATCGGTGTATTACACGTCATGTGCTGATCGGTGTGTTACACGTCATGTGCTGATCGGTGTAGGACACGTCATGTGCTGATCGGTGTATTACACGTCATGTGCTGATCGGTGTATTACACGTCATGTGCTGATCGGTGTATTACACGTCATGTGCTGATCGGCGTATTAGACGTCATGTGCTGATCGGTGTAGGACACGTCATGTGCTGATTGGTGTATTACATGTGCTGATCGGTGTATTACATGTGCTGATCGGTGTATTACACGTTATGTGCTGATCGGCGTATTAGACGTCATGTGCTGATCGGTGTAGGACACGTCATGTGCTGATCGGTGTAGGACACGTCATGTGCTGATCGGTGTATTACACGTCATGTGTTGATACGTCATGTGCTGATTAGGTGAATGATTCATATTCACCCGATAATTGGCCAATGTTATGCTGGGTTTACACGGAACGATTATCATTCGAATTTGCACGATAACGATCAAATTAGAACGCTAATCGTACGTGTAAATGCAGCGAACGATAAAACGACGAGCGAGAAATCATTCATTTTGATCTTACAACATGTTCTTAAATCGTCGTTAGCAAAAAATTCGCAGATCGTTCCGTGTAAACAGTCGATCACCGATTTTACTTATGTGCGAGATAGGCTTAAGCGATCGCATACCGATTTTTCCGTATGATATATCGTTCCGTCTAAACGCTGATCGTTCTAAAAACGTCCTTTCGATATCTTTAATCGTACGATCGGGCGAATTATCGCTCTGTGTAAACGCAGCATAAAGTTAAAGTTTCAGGATGTTCCGATTTCCTTATATTATGAACGGCCAAGTTTTTCTGGCTGCAGTAATAAAAGTCTATGGCGGCATTTATCATCGACACATTTTTTTTTGAGCAGGCGGTGCTTTGTATGGGCTGCGCAAAATTTTACGGTTGTTGCGCAAAAATCATTATTAGACGCAAGTGCCTTGATACATCTTTTATGTCTAAGGTTGGATTCACACAGCATTTTTTGCTGTCGGTTTTTATTTCATCCCAAAAAAAAAAAACTATTTAAAATGAATCAAAAAGTATCTTTTTTTTTAGCGTACATAAAAACGTGCTGGACCATATTTTTGTGTACACTAAAAAAACTGATGCATTTTGATCCCTTTTTTATCCTTTTTTTATTATGAAAGTCAATGGAAAAAACGGATCAAAACGGAGGCACACAAATGCATCCGTATTCTTCATCCATTTTTCATCCGTTTTTTGCAAAAGTGGATGGAAAAAAACACACTGCAAAAATGCAGTGTGAACCCGGCCTAACACAGCTTTGCTAAAAAACTACGCTAGGGGAGGATTTTGCGCAAAAACTGACAATTTGCACATGATAAATCTAATGATAAAAGTAGTTACTAGAAAACCCCGCCCCCTCCCAGTGCAAACATTAAAGAAAGGTGCAAGTGGCGGAAACTGATGGAAAATAGCGCAAAACCCTTAATAAGTCTTGCACAGATTTTGCACAAATCTCCTTATTAGCAAAAACTAAAAGTGAAACAATAGTGCAAACACAATGATAAATCTGCCCCAATGTATTTAGATTTTTCAGATTTCCATCAGCAGCTTCTCTCTTCTATCTCAGCAGACAAAGCCGAATCCCCAATAAAATGGTGAATAAGTAAGTTATTCTTGTGTCTATCACTCAGTGCTGCTGATTTCATGGGGGTATAAAATGGCCTGGGGGGGTATAAATTGACCTAGGCCAAAATATACCCGGGGTATAATCTAGCCTAGGCCAAAATATACCCGGGGTATAATCTAGCCTAGGCCATTTTAACCCTAGGTATAGTCTGGGCTGGGGGTATATACTCTGGCCTGTTACACCGGTACTATCCTGCCCCCTAATTCCTCAGGGGTGAACCCAAATGGGCACCTTTGGGACCCCCGGGATGGTGCTATTGACTCTATAGACTTGTGGAATAGGATTGTGGAATTGGCTCTATGGACCCTCCAGCAAATGTGGGACTACATGGGATGGTAGTGTTTACTCTATGGACCCTCTGGCAGCTGTGGGGCCCCTGGATAGTAGTGTTGACTCTATGGGCCCTCCAGCAGGTGTGGGACTACATGGATGGTGGTGTTGGCTCTATGAACCATATGGCAACTGTTGGACGACTTGGATGGTGGTGTTGGCTCTATGGACCCTCTGGCAGCAGTTGTGGGATCCCCTAGATAGTGGTGTTGGCTCTATGGACCCTCCAGAACCTGTGGAACCCCCTGGATGATGGTGTTAGCTCTATTGATTCTCTGGCAGCTATGGGACACCCTGGATTTTGGTATTGGCTCTATGGACCTCCTGGATAATGGTGTTAGCTCTATTGATACACCAGCAGCTGTGGGACCCCCTGGGTGGTGGTGTTAGGACTATGGACCCTCCAGTAGCTGTTGGACCCCCCTGGATGGTGGTGTTGGGACTATGGACCCTCCAGTAGCTGTTGGACCCCCCTGGATGGTGGTGTTGGGACTATGGACCATCCAGCAGCTGTAGGACCCCCTGGGTGGTGGTGTTGGGACCATGGACCCTCCAGTAGCTGTTGGACCCCCCTGGTTGGTGGTGTTGGGACTATGGACCCTCCAGTAGCTGTTGGACTCTCTGGGTGGTGGTGTTGGGACTATGGACCCTTCAGTAGCTGTTGGACCCCCCTGGATGGTGGTGTTGGGACTATGGACCCTCCAGTAGCTGTTGGACTCTCTGGGTGGTGGTGTTGGGATTATGGACCCTTCAGTAGCTGTTGGACCCCCTGGGTGGTGGTATTGGCTTCATGGACCCTCCGGCAGCAGTGGGAACTCCGGGGTGGTGCTGTTGGGACTATGGACCCTCCAGCAGCTATGGGATGCAGTCAGCATGGCTCCAGATACCTGTGACACCTTCCAGGACCATATGGAGTTACAACACCCCCGTCTACTTGCTGCCCGTACGGCACATGGTGGTTACACGAATAATAACAATAACAGGACTTCTCATTCACTTCTCCATAGTCTATGCCCATCAGGTCCAGTTCTGTGCCCGCCAATCTTAAGTTGACTGGTACACTGGGGCGTCTCTAGTCTGCTGGAGGCAGTGCTGGGTCTCCGGACAGTCGCTGGTTAACTTCATAGATGGGATTTATGTGGTTGATATAAAGAGATTAGGTTGCACGTCTCTTACGTAACACTGGAATAACCGCTGAGAGAACAACCCATGTGTGTGCGGGGGATTGTCCTGCTCGGTCGTTCTTCAATACTGGGACCCCTAGTGGTAACATATGGGGTGACCCCACTGAAGGTGGCCATGATGAAACTGCCAAAAGTATGTACACCCCCCTGGTTATTAAGGTGCATACAATACATGGGAAACACTGGTAATAGTAAGGATGATAGTGAGGAGCTACAGGCGGCACTGGCACAGGATGCCACCTTTACCACAAATAATAACAATCACTGCAGTCACATATAATAATAATAATAATAATAATAATAATAATAATAATAATAATAATAATAACTAGATTTGCATTTCCAGGGAAATACATAGTGCTTGAAAAGAGCGCCCCTTTACCAGTGACTTCCAGAGCGCCCCTTTACCAGTGACTTCATGAGCGCCCCTTTACCAGTGACTTCCAGAGCGCCCCTTTACCAGTGACTTCATGAGCGCCCCTTTACCAGTGACTTCCAGAGCGCCCCTTTACCAGTGACTTCCAGAGCGCCCCTTTACCAGTGACTTCCAGAGCGCCCCTTTACCAGTGACTTCCTTTTAAGAGAAACTTTAATCCTGGGTGCCATCCCTTTAAGAGCGACTTGGGTCCCATCCCTTTAAGAGCAACTTGGCTTCCGTCCCTTTAAGAGCGACATGGGTCCCTTTAGGAGCGACCTGGGTAGCTTTAAGAGCGACCTGGGTCCCTTCGCTCTTAAAGGGACCCAGATCGCTCTTAAAGGGACCCAGGTCGCTCTTAAAGGAACCCAGGTTGCTCTTAAAGGGACCCAGGTCGCTCTTAAAGGGACCCAGGTCGCTCTTAAAGAGACCAATTTTGCTCTTAAAGGGACCCATTTTGCTCTTAAAGGAACCCAGGTCACTATTAAAGGGACCAAGGTCGCTCTTAAAGGGACCTAGGTAGCTCTTAAAGGGACCCATTTTGCTCTTAAAGGGACCCATTTCGCTCTTAAAGGGACCCAGGTTGCTCTCAAAGGGAGATATTTTGCTCTTAAAGGGATGCAGGTCGGTCTTAAAGGGACCCATTTTGCTGTTAAAGGGACATATTTCGCTCTTAAAGGGACCAAGGTCGCTCTTAAAGGGACATATTTCGCTCTTAAAGGGACCCAGGTCGCTCTTAAAGGGACTCATTTTGCTCTTAAAGGGACCCAGGTCGCTCTTAAAGGGACTCATTTTGCTCTTAAAGGGACCCAGGTCGCTCTTAAAGGGACATATTTCGCTATTAAAGGGACCCAGGTCGCTCTTAAAGGGACCCATTTTGCTCTTAAAGGGACATATTTCGTTCTTAAAGGGACCAAGGTCGCTCTTAAAGGGACCGATTTTGTTCTTAAAAGGACCCAGGTCGCTCTTAAAGGGACATATTTCGCTATTAAAGGGACCCAGGTCGCTCTTAAAGGGACCCATTTTGCTCTTAAAAGGACATATTTCGCTCTTAAAGGGACCAAGGTCGCTCTTAAAGGGACCGATTTTGCTCTTAAAGGGACCCAGGTCGCTCTTAAAGGGACATATTTCGCCATTAAAGGGACCCAGGTCGCTCTTAAAGGGACCCATTTTGCTGTTAAAGGGACCCAGGTCGCTCTTAAAGGGACATATTTCTCTCTTAAAGGGACCGATTTTGCTCTTAAAGGGACATATTTCGCTCTTAAAGGGACATATTTCGCTCTTAAAGAGACTCATGTCGCTCTTAAAGGGACATATCTCGCCATTAAAGGGACCAAGGTCGCTCTTAAAGGGACCGATTTTGCTCTTAAAGGGACCCAGGTCGCTCTTAAAGGGACATATTTTGCTCTTTAAGGGACATATTTCTCTCTTAAAGGGACCGATTTTTCTCTTAAAGGGACATATTTCGCTCTTAAAGGGACCCAATTTGGTCTTAAAGGGACCCAGGTCGCTCTTAAAGGGACCCATTTTGCTCTTAAAGGGACCTAGGTCGCTCTTAAAGGGACCCAGTTCGCTCTTAAAGGGACCCAGATCGCTCTTAAAGGGACCCAGATCGCTCTTAAAGGGACCCAGATCGCTGTTAAAGGGCCCCATTTTGCTTTTAAAGGGACCCAGTTCGCTCTTAAAGGGACCCAGGTCGCTCTTAAAGGGACCCATTTTGCTCTTAAAGGGACCCATTTTGTTCTTAAAGGGACCCAGGTTGCTCTTAAAGGCACCCATTTTGCTCTTAGAGGGACCAATTTCACTCTTAAAAGGGACCAATTTCACTCTTAAAGGGACCAATTTCACTCTTAAAGGGACCAATTTCACTCTTAAAAGGGACCCATTTCGCTCTTAAAGGGACCCAGGTCGCTCTTAAAAGGATCCATTTTGCTCCTAAAGGGACCTATTTCGCTCTTAAAGGGACATATTTTGCTCTTAAAGAGACCCAGGTCGCTCTTAAAGGGACCCAGGTCACTCTTAAAGGGACCCAGGTCGCTCTAAAAGGGACAAATTCCACTCCTAAAGGGACCAATTCCGCTCTTAAAGGGACCAATTTTGCACTTAAAGGGACCCAGGCCGCTCTTAAAGGGACCCAGGTCGCTCTTAAAGGGACCCAGGTCGCTCTTAAAGGGACCAATTCCGCTCTTAAAGGGACTAATTTTGCTCTTAAAGGGACCCAGGTCGCTCTTAACCTCTTAACGACGCATGACGGGTATACCCGTCATGCGGCCGTTAAGAGTAAACAGAGAGGGCTCCCGGCGTGAGCCCTCTCTGCAGCGCGCGGTCCCCGGTTGCTAAGTGCAGCCAGGGACCGCGTGTATTAGCCGCCGCGGCCGATCGCCGCGGCCGGCTAATTAACCATTCAAATGCCGCTGTCAAAGCTGACAGCTGCATTTGAACAGTGAATGTGGCCCCTCTCCATGGTGTCTAGTGGGGGATCTCCCCCCCGCGATGCGATCGCGGGGGGGAGATCCGTTGTACTGAGCCGGCCGGGGCTCAGCGTCGCTCCGATGCTGTTCCCGACTCGGCAATCTATTCAGATGGTCTGCAGCAGACCATGATAATAGAGCACCGATCTGATGGATCATTGCTCTATTATATACACAGGATTGATCTCAATGGGAGATCAGTTCTGTGTATATAGAAGTCCCCCAGGGAGATCAGTGCTGTGTATATAGAAGTCCCCCAGGGGGATCAGTGCTGTGTATATAGAAGTCCCCCAGGGGGATCAGTGCTGTGTATATAGAAGTCCCCCAGGGAGATCAGTGCTGTGTATATAGAAGTCCCCCAGGGGGATCAGTGCTGTGTATATAGAAGTCCCCCAGGGGGATCAGTGCTGTGTATATAGAAGTCCCCCAGGGGGATCAGTGCTGTGTATATAGAAGTCCCCCAGGGGGATCAGTGCTGTGTATATAGAAGTCCCCCAGGGGGATCAGTGCTGTGTATATAGAAGTCCCCCAGGGAGATCAGTGCTGTGTATATAGAAGTCCCCCAGGGGGATCAGTGCTGTGTATATAGAAGTCCCCCAGGGGGATCAGTGCTGTGTATATAGAAGTCCCCCAGGGGGATCAGTGCTGTGTATATAGAAGTCCCACAGGGGGATCAGTGCTGTGTATATAGAAGTCCCCCAGGGGGATCAGTGCTGTGTATATAGAAGTCCCCCAGGGAGATCAGTGCTGTGTATATAGAAGTCCCCCAGGGGGATCAGTGCTGTGTATATAGAAGTCCCCCAGGGGGATCAGTGCTGTGTATATAGAAGTCCCCCAGGGGGATCAGTGCTGTGTATATAGAAGTCCCCCAGGGGGATCAGTGCTGTGTATATAGAAGTCCCCCAGGGGGCTTCATATTACTGTAAGGGAAAGTTAAAAAAAGTGTTTTTATTAATAAAAAATCCCCTCCCCTAATAAAAGTCTGAATCACCACCCTTTTCCCATTTTACAAATAAAAATAAATAAATAAATAAACATGTTTGCTATCGCCGCGTGCGTAATCGCCCGAACTATTAATTAATCACATTACTGATCTCGCACGGTAAATGGCGTAAGCGCCAAAAAATCCCAAAGTGCAAAATTGCGCATTTTCGGTCGCATCAAATCCAGAAAAATTGTAATAAAAAGCGATCAAAAAGTTGCATATGCGCAATCAAGGTACCGATAGAAAGTAAACATCATGGCGCAAAAAATTACACCTGACACAGCCCCATAGACCAAAGGATAAAAGCGCTATAAGCCTGGGAATAGAGCGATTTTAAGGAACGTATATTTGTTAACAATGGTTTTAATTTTTTACAGGCCATCAGATACAATATAAGTTATACATGTTACATATCGTTTTAATCGTAATGACTTGAGGAACATATATAACAACTAAGTTTTTCCATAGGACACACGGCGTAAAAATGAAGCCCCCCCAAAGAAAAATAATTGTGTTTTTTTTTTCAATTTCACTGCGCATATAATTTTTTTCTGGTTTCGCAGCATATTTTATGGAAAAATTCAGCCTGTCATTGCAAAGTACAATAAAAATAACGCAAAAAATAAGGGCTCATGTGGGTCTGTAGGTGTAAAATGCAAGTGCTATGGCCTTTTAAGCAAATGGAGGAAAAAACGAAAACGCAAAAACACTTATTTTAACTTTCCCTTACAGTAATATGAAGCCCCCTGGGGGACTTCTATATACACAGAACTGATCTCCCATTGAGATCAATCCTGTGTATATAATAGAGCAATGATCCATCAGATCCGTGCTCTATTATAATGGTCTGCTGCAGACCATCTGAATAGATTGCCGAGCCGGGATCAGCGTCATTCCGACGCTGAGCCCCGGCCGGCTCATTAGAACGGATCTCCCCTCCGCGATCGCATCGCGGGGGGGAGATCCCCCACTGGACACCAGGGAGAGGGGGCACAGCTGCTATTCAATTGCAGCTGTCAGCTTTGACAGCGGCATTTGAATAGTTAATTAGCCGGCTGCGGCGATCGGCCGCGCCGGCTAATACACGCGGTCCCTGGCTGCACTTAGCAACCGGGAACCGCGCGCTGCAGAGAGGGCTCACGCCGGGAGCCCTCTCTGTTTACTCTTAACGGCCGCATGACGGGTAAACCCGTCATGCGTCGTTAAGAGGTTAAAGGGACCAATTTAATGCTTAAAGGGACCCATTTCGCTCTTAAAGAGACCCAGGTCGCTCTTAAAGAGCGACATGGGTCCCATACCTTTTGGAGTGACTTGGGTCCCTTGAAGAGCAACATGCATCCCGTCCGATTAAGAGCAACTTGGGTCCCGTCCCTTTAAGAGCGTTTTGGATCCCTTTAAGAGCTACATGGGACCCTTTAAGAGCGACTTGGGTCCCGTCCCTTTAAGAGCGACTTGGGTCCCGTCCCTTTAAGAGCGACTTGGGTCCCGTCCCTTTAGGAGCGACTTGGGTTCCGCCCCTTTAAGAGCGACTTGGCTCCCTTTAAGAACGACTTGGGTCCCTTTAAGAGCTACATGGCTCCTGTCTCTTTAAGAGCGACTTGGGTCCCTTTAAGAGCGACTTGCGTTCCTTTAAGGGTGACCTGGGTCCCTTTAAGAGCGATCTGTGTACTTATAATGATAAAGATCATTGCTCGGTTACCATGACAATCTTACTCATGTCAGTGAGACAAAATCGTTAAGGACCTTCCATATATTACATCTTCTATTGGCCAATAGTGGACATGTGACTGTGGATGGTGTGATACATTGCCTGACGAGACCTTAGAGTTCCTATTGGCTGCTATATTTCAGCTATTTGCATATGTGCTGTGATTGGCTGTTAGCGGTTAGAGTGTGGCCATTATTTGCAATGGGCCATTATTTTCTATGGGAAATTCAGGGTCTTTAAACGTAAATTTCTTAAAAACAACAAATCCGATCGAAACGAAAAATAGATAGCACACCACACACCGCCGAGGGCTTCGAAACGCAGTTTGAACGGAGTGTGTGCGCAAAGCGGTTCGGGCTGTATTATGCGCAGAAAAATAGCTGGAAGAAGAAGAAACGGAAGAAGAAGAGCCATCATCTGAAGACCAGTGGGAAGATGTTGAGATGCCACTCTTCTATGACCGTTTTGCTCACCAAGAAACATTGACTGTGGTCCAGCAAAAGCCGGAAGGTCCTAAAATCGACCCCCGGTATGACCTGCCCAAGTGGAAATTGCTACAGGCATAGAGCCGTGTTATTGCAGAACTCCGAGACTACTTGCTCACGGGCAAGATACCTGTCCGGCTACGCAAAGCTCATCCAGAATCCAGACATTGAGCTACAGAGACTCTGGTGGCAGAGAAAATGTCTCTTCCTGCAAAGAGGCCTACTCCTCAGGAACTCCTTAGACCCTGTGGCAGGAGAAGAGTCCAGCTGATTCTCAACCTCAGGCGAGATGTTAAAATGATCTTGGACGCCTACCATGATCAGTCCGGCCACTTCGGAGTGCACAAGACAGAGACCACAATCTGGAGAAGGTTCTATTGGGTCGGTATGAAGACTGATATTGAAAGTTGGTGTCAAAATTGCCCCGACTGCAATCTTGCCAAGAGTGGGAAAACAAAGGCCAGAGCCCCTTCATATCCTATCAGCACCTCCAGATCGGGAGAGATTGTGGCCATAGACCATGTGAAATTGGCCCCTACAAGATCCGGCTACTGTTACACCCGGACCATGATAGACCACTATAGTAAGTGGGCAGTAGTCGTCCCTATTGTGCGGCTATTGTGCTGTACCATCACTACATCAAGCAGTATGGTTGTCCTGTAGCCATTCTCTCTGACCAAGGTCCAGGATTGGGGTCCCAGCTCTTTCAGGAACTCTGTAGGTATCACGAGTGTCGGAAGCTCAAAACCACAGCATACCACCCTCAGAGGAATGGACTGTGCGAGCGGATGAATCAGGTGGTCATCAACATGCTGAGAACATGTAAATTAAAACTGGTAAATTACTAGCAAATCTGGCAAAAGGTAAACACCCAACTTGTCATATAACGTCACTAATAGACAAAAACGGCCTCTTACAGAGTGACCCTAAATCCATCTCCTCTGTATTACATCACTACTATAAGTCATTATACTCCCCTGATCCCATGGACCACCAAAAAGCCAAAGATTTCTTAGCGTCCTTAAATCTTCCTAAATTAGACCAAGACTCCCTAAATCTCCTCAATGCCCCTGTCACCTCTGATGACATCTCACTGACTATATCTTCCTAACACAATCACAAGACCCCCGGCCCTGACGGCTTTAGCGCTGAATTCTATAAATGTCTGACTACTGAAGTTACACCAACACTCCAATCTGTATTCCACCTCATGATCAATGGTAGCCGTATGCTTCCCTCCGGTGATGTAGCCTATGTAAAAGTCATACACAAACCGGACAAAGACCCCCATAACCCTTCCTCATACCGCCCCATCTCCTTGATCAATCAAGACCTGAAAATCCTGACGAAAATAATGGCTGATCGCCTTGCTAGCTTTCTACCCAAAATCATAGATATCCATCAGGCGGGATTCATCAAGGGCAGATCGGCTATAATAAATATACGCACCGTATTGGCCGTCCAAGAAGCCGTCCGTAAGAGACTTTACCCCACTCATTCACCTGGGCTGCTCACTATTGACGCTGAGAAGGCTTTCGACCACCTTAATTGGCAATGGTTGGACATGGCCTTAACCAGCTTCGGTATTGTGGGACCTTTCCGCACTCTCCTTTCTAATATTTACAGACACCCTAAAGCCCATATACACACTCCTGGCATTCTATCCAATTTCTTCCCCATTTGTAAAGGTACACGGCAGGGCTGTTCCATGTCACCCCTCTTATTTAATCTAGCACTAGAACCGCTTATCCGATTTCTTCTAACCTCCCCAGAATTTAATGGTATTAGAGTGGGAGATGTGGAAGCAAAGGTATTATGTTTTGCTGATGACACTCTAATATTCTTAGAACATCCACATATAGACATTCCCAAATCATTCACTGGCTTTAGAATCAATGCTTCAAAATGTGACCTTTTACCTCTGCTCCCACATCTAGCCCAAGACAACTACCCTGAAGGAGTCACAGTAGCCAGGCATTATCTCACCTATTTAGGTATTAAGATTGGCCATTCTTCATCTTCTATCTATTCTCTTAACTACTTCCCTCTCTTTAAAAAAATCGAGAATGAATTGCAATAATGGAAAGACCTTCCCCTATCTATCCTAGGACGCATACAATTAATTAAGATGATGTCTTTCGGTAAACTGCTCTACCCAATGCAAATGATCCCACTCCTCATTACACATAAAGACGTCACAAAAATTAGATCCTTCTTTACTAACTTCATCTGGAGATCTAAGAGGCCCCGTATAGCCTATGATACCTTATGTATGTCATCAATCAAGGGTGGCGCCCAATTACCTAATATACGTCTGTATAACCTAGCTGCCATGTGCAGACACCTCAGAGACTGGCTCCATCACACCTCCTATTTCTCTAACTCCACCTTAGAATCCTCCCTGGTCCGTCCCTGGTCCCTTTCCGCACTCTTACACTCTACAATCTCTGAGTTACCTCCTCTCCTGAAACAAAACATCCTCCTCCGAGACACTATAGCGTCCTGGAAACATGTAGGTAAATTATACAATCTGCCTTTCCGCTTATCTAAATTCTTCCCTTTATGGTCTTTCCCTTCTTTTCCACAAGGATCTATTTCCTCTGACTTCTCCATATAGAAACATAAACAGATCCACGATCTCGGCCATTTATTAGACCTCGAAAACTGAACATTTCTGTCTTGGCCTGAGACCCAGATAAAATACGACCTGCCCTCAGACCAACTTAGAAATTACACCCGAATACGAAAATCCATTCTGAATCGTGTTTCCTCTATTGCATCCACCAAAAAACCTGGACAATTCCATAGCCTTAGTATTTCCCTACCTGCACCCTTACCCCTATCACAACTCTACCACCTCCTCTGCTCGGTTTCCTTTAATAAGTCTTCTCCTCCTTTTCTGAAGAAATGGTCATCTGTCCTGGCCTCGGAAAATTTAGAAAATAAACTGCTTAGAGGCATTCGTTCAGTCCGTACAGCCTCTCCCAGTGTAAAGCTAAGAGAACTTCACTTCCGAATATTATATGAAGCGGTATACGCCTTTGACCGTTCCTTTACTTACTCTCTGGAACATTATCTAAAAAAATGTCCCAAATGTGATGAGCCGCAGACGGACGTCTTCCGTTGTCTGTGGCTTTGTAACTCAGTACAGTCCTATTGGCTCCTAGTAAAATCCTTTATACGTGACTTGTGGTCGCTCACAATTCCTCTAGATCCGATAACTTATATATTCCACGGTGACACTGGACCTGTGGCTGATCCCATGTCGCACCATCCTATTCCCTATTCCATGGTGACACTGGACCTGTGGCTGATCCCATGTCGCACCATCCTATTCCCTATTCCATGGTGACACTGGACCTGTGGATGATCCCATGTCGCACCATCCTATTCCCTATTCCATGGTGACACTGGACCTGTGGCTGATCCCATGTCGCACCATCCTATTCCCTATTCCATGGTGACACTGGACCTGTGGCTGATCCCATGTCGCACCATCCTATTCCCTATTCCATGGTGACACTGGACCTGTGGCTGATCCCATGTCGCACCATCCTATTCCCTATTCCATGGTGACACTGGACCTGTGACTGATCCCATGTCGCACCATCCTATTCCCTATTCCATGGTGACACTGGACCTGTGGCTGATCCCATGTCGCACCATCCTATTCCCTATTCCATGGGGACACTGGACCTGTGGCTGATCCCATGTCGCACCATCCTATTCCCTATTCCATGGTGACACTGGACCTGTGGCTGATCCCATGTCGCACCATCCTATTCCCTATTCCATGGGGACACTGGACCTGTGGCTGATCCCATGTCGCACCATCCTATTCCCTATTCCATGGTGACACTGGACCTGTGGCTGATCCCATGTCGCACCATCCTATTCCCTATTCCATGGGGACACTGGACCTGTGGATGATCCCATGTCGCACCATCCTATTCCCTATTCCATGGTGACACTGGACCTGTGACTGATCCCATGTCGCACCATCCTATTCCCTATTCCATGGTGACACTGGACCTGTGGCTGATCCCATGTCGCACCATCCTATTCCCTATTCCATGGTGACACTGGACCTGTGGCTGATCCCATGTCGCAACATCCTATTCCCTATTCCATGGTGACACTGGACCTGTGACTGATCCCATGTCGCACCATCCTATTCCCTATTCCATGGTGACAATGGACCTGTGGCTGATCCCATGTCGCACCATCCTATTCCCTATTCCATGGTGACACTGGACCTGTGGCTGATCCCATGTCACACCATCCTATTCCCTATTCCATGGTGACACTGGACCTGTGGCTGATCCCATGTCGCACCATCCTATTCCCTATTCCATGGTGACACTGGACCTGTGGCTGATCCCATGTCGCACCATCCTATTCCCTATTTCATAGTGACACTGGACCTGTGGCTGATCCCATGTCGCACCATCCTATTCCCTATTCCATGGTGACACTGGACCTGTGGCTGATCCCATGTCGCACCATCCTATTCCCTATTCCATGGTGACACTGGACCTGTGGCTGATCCCATGTCGCACCATCCTATTCCCTATTCCATGGTGACACTGGACCTGTGGCTGATCCCATGTCGCACCATCCTATTCCCTATTCCATGGTGACACTGGACCTGTGGCTGATCCCATGTCGCACCATCCTATTCCCTATTCCATGGTGACACTGGACCTGTGGCTGATCCCATGTCGCACCATCCTATTCCCTATTCCATGGTGACACTGGACCTGTGGCTGATCCCATGTCGCACCATCCTATTCCCTATTCCATGGTGACACTGGACCTGTGACTGATCCCATGTCGCACCATCCTATTCCATGGTGACACTGGACCTGTGGCTGATCCCATGTCGCACCATCCTATTCCCTATTCCATGGTGACACTGGACCTGTGGCTGATCCCATGTCGCACCATCCTATTCCCTATTCCATGGTGACACTGGACCTGTGGCTGATCCCATGTCGCACCATCCTATTCCCTATTCCATGGTTACACTGGACCTGTGGCTGATCCCATGTCGCACCATCCTATTCCCTATTCCATGCTGACACTGGACCTGTGGCTGATCCCATGTCGCACCATCCTATTCCCTATTGCATGGTGACACTGGACCTGTGGCTGATCCCATGTCGCACCATCCTATTCCCTATTCCATGGGGACACTGGACCTGTGGCTGATCCCATGTCGCACCATCCTATTCCCTATTCCATGGGGACACTGGACCTGTGGCTGATCCCATGTCGCACCATCCTATTCCATGGTGACACTGGACCTGTGGATGATCCCATGTCGCACCATCCTATTCCCTATTCCATGGTGACACTGGACCTGTGGCTGATCCCATGTCGCACCATCCTATTCCCTATTCCATGGTGACACTGGACCTGTGGCTGATCCCATGTCGCACCATCCTATTCCCTATTCCATGGTGACACTGGACCTGTGGCTGATCCCATGTCGCACCATCCTATTCCCTATTCCATGGTGACACTGGACCTGTGGATGATCCCATGTCGCACCATCCTATTCCCTATTCCATGGTGACACTGGACCTGTGACTGATCCCATGTCGCACCATCCTATTCCCTATTCCATGGTTACACTGGACCTGTGGCTGATCCCATGTCGCACCATCCTATTCCCTATTCCATGGTGACACTGGACCTGTGGCTGATCCCATGTCGCACCATCCTATCCCCCCCGCGGTACATCTCACCCTATTACTAGCCCTTCAGTGTTTATTAAACCATTGGCTACAGCCTAGCCTACCAACCATATCGGAATTGACCTCTATTCTAAGGGAAACCTTACACTGGGAGATGCTGGACACTGTACGCAATAAGGAGGCCATTACAGCTTCCTTCTTTAAGAAATGGAAACTATTCCTACTACACGGCTTCTCACAGGCAGAAAGACGTCCCATCATGTCTCACTTTACCTCAACCACCTGGTATTATAAAATGTCGGCTGCTGGCACCCTAGATCCATTCTTATAAGCTTTGCTTTGTACTCTATATTCTTATGATAAATAGCACCATATATCATCCATCTATATTCTATGTATAAGTGGAGTAAGATTTAGTTATTGTTGTCGGCTGTCAGGGCCGCGGCGGCGTCCCGTGTTCCGGGCCGCCGCCGCGACCTCCTCCTGCCCCATGCAGCCGCCGGGGTCCTTGTGCAGGGACCCGACGCTGCTGCTAGTTCGGCCCCTGGGGGCGCCTCACCTCTCCTCCGCTCCTGTCTGTGCCGGCCGGCGCGCGCGTCCCCGCCTCCTAGGGCGCGCGCGCGCCGGCTGCCTCAGATATAAAGGCCCAGTCCGCCCTTAATTGGTTAGTTGCACCAATCACTCCCTATAAATCCCAGCATGCCCTGTCCCTTGTGTTGGAGCCTCTACATGCTTCCCATAGCGTTTGGCCCAGCCCCCTGTTGTTCCTGACCTTAGTCCCTGTTCCTTGTTGCTGTCTTCAGTCCTTGTCCCTAGTCCTTGCCCGCTGCCTTCCCATTGTTCCTGAGTCCTGTCCGCCACCTGCGAGCACGGCTACTATCCTCTGCCTACACTATCTCCTGCCTACTGCTCCTGCCACGCCTCGCCTGCCGTCACTAGCAACCAAGCCAGGGGTAGCGACCTGGGGGTCGCCTGCCACAGCAAGTCCATCCCGCCTTGCGGCGGGCTCTGGTGAAAACCAGCGGCCCCTTACACTCCGCTCCCTGGTGAGGTTAGTGCCATCGCTGGTGACGGTCCAGTGGATCCACTACTCCAGGCGTTACAGTAGGCTCCAACCCATGGATCCCGGCGAGGTGCCTGATATCCGCGAAGTAGCCCGAGTGGTCGCCCTACAGGCTCAACAAATCCAGAAACAGTCGCAGCAGATCCAGCAACTCACTGCCGCCTTACAGCAGCATTCTACAGCCCAGCGCTCACCACCTCCTGCTGCTTTTTCTACACTTCGACTGGCTCTCCCAAGTAAATACTCTGGTGACTCCAAGTTGTGCAGAGGATTCCTGACTCAGTGCACCATGCATATTGAACTTTTAAGTAGTCAGTTTCCCACCGAGCGCTCTAAAGTGGCTTTCATCATCAGCCTATTGGAGGGTAGAGCTCTGGCCTGGGCCACGCCGCTGTGGGACCAAGATGACCCTGCTGCTGCCAATCTCCGAACCTTCCTAGTCGAGTTTCGCTCCCTCTTTGAGGAACCTGCCCGTGCCTCTTCAGCTGAAACTGCTCTCCTCAACCTCTCTCAAGGGAGCTCCTCTGTTGGTGACTACGCCATCCAGTTCCGCACCCTGGCGGCAGAATTAGACTGGAATGAGGCCGCTCTAATAGCCACCTTCAAGAGGGGCCTGTCCAGTCGGGTGAGAGACGTGTGCGATGCCCTGGCCCCTAGGGGCCACTCCGCAGTATACAGATGTTGTGAGGGTGCAGGAATCGGGGCAGCTGTAGGAGAATATTGTCACGGTGTAGGCACGAGGGGCTACAGCTGGAAACCGGGCTCCTGACCGTGCGGGAATACTGGGCATGCGATTCTTCGTTGTCCTTAGTCAGGGCACCAATGATCACACCAATGCCAAGGTTCAGAAACAACGGTAGTTGTGTATTTATTGTAACGGTGGTAACTAGTAGCAACAGTCTCTCCGGATGCAACCGGGAATAAGGCAATCTTGAATAAAGCAGAATAATGGGTGATGCTGCAATAGGCTGTGAGAGTAGCGTGCTGAATGATGGGAGTAGTAGTGATACTGAAGCAGAGATGCTGGGTGGAATGAGACTTGAATTGAATACTTGCTGTTGATGATTTGAGAAGATGATGATGAGAGGAACTGAAGAATGACTGAAGAATCGACACCCAGATGAGAATCTTGAGACTTGAGACAGGAACACAGCCAGTGGACTGGAGCAGCAGAGCACACAGAGGCCTCTCTCTTTTTCAGGGAGAGAGAGGACTAACAGACAACCTATCCCCTTGATGGTAGGGAATAGACTGAGGTAGCACAGGAAGTCACATGGTAACCCAGCCAAAAGCTCGATGACCATTGGTGTTACCATGGAAGCAGGGCACAGTCACGTGACATCCAGCCATTGCATCATCACACCATTAGGCATATACAGAGGAATATACATGAGAAGTACCATCCTTGAACACTAGAAGGCGACATAATACCTTTTGACACTGATACCTGAATATACATGCAATAAATGACTGAAATGGCAGACTTAAATACTGAGAAGGGGGACACAATACACGCAGTTTGCAGTGGACCATAGCTTTCCAGAACAGAACTGTTTATAATGAAAGTGTGAGCATAAGAAGGGCTGTTCTGGGACACTGCACGTGCTTTCCGCCCGAGACCTACCTACCTCCCTGAACGAACTCATCCTACTGGCCACCAGGGTCGATACTCGTTTTTCTGAGAGAGAGGAGGAGGTCTGGCATGAACGGCGACTAGGCCTGTCCCGTCGCCATCACCAGCTGGCGCCGGTCTTCCAGAACCCTGACGTTCCGGAGTCCCAGTCGACTCCTGAGATTCCTATGCAGGTGGAACGGGCTCACCTGACGCCTGATGAAAGACTTTGTCGTCTGGAGCTGAATCTCTGCCTCTACTGCGGTGGTTCGGATCACTTTCGGATGTCCCCAACGTCCTCAAGCGTCCGGGAAACTCCAGCACCTAGGTCCGGTGGGAGAGGTCTCCCTAACTGTGAATGCCACCTCTCCAAAGTTGTCAGTGCCAGTTTCCATCCAGACACCCTTAGGACAAACTCACCAGACTACTGCCTTTCTCGATTCTGGGTCAGCAGGCAATTTTATTGCAGCTACATTGGTCCAGAGATGGCGGCTACCCGTGACCCCACTAGCCAGACCCCTGACTATCTCCTCGGTCACGGGCGAGATTCTTACCGATCATGTGCTCTACCAGACCGCACCTCTAGTCCTCCAGGTGGGCACTTCACATCTGGAAAAGATCTCCTTCTACGTCCTGCCCCATTCTTCTTCCACCATCCTCCTGGGACTCCCTTGGCTGCAATTACATGCCCCTAAACTGGACCGGAGAACCGGGAAGATTCTCAGCTGGGGTCAGGACTGTTCCAACCAGTGTCTGAGGTCACCTCAGCCTAAGTACTCTATGTTGTCCTCCGCTCCTGTCTCCGTCTGTGCCGGCGCGCGCGTCCCCGCCTCCTAGGGCGCGCGCGCGTCGGCTGTCTCAGATTTAAAAGGCCAGTCCGCCCTTAATTGGTTAGTTGCACCAATCACTCCCTATAAATCCCAGCATGCCCTGTCCCTTGTGTTGGAGCCTCTACATGCTTCCCATAGCGTTTGGCCCAGCCCCCTGTTGTTCCTGACCTTAGTCCCTGTTCCTTGTTCCTGTCTTCAGTCCTTGTCCCTAGTCCTTGCCCGCTGCCTTCCCATTGTTCCTGAGTCCTGTCCGCCACCTGCGAGCACGGCTACTATCCTCTGCCTACACTATCTCCTGCCTACTGCTCCTGCCACGCCTCGCCTGCCGTCACTAGCAACCAAGCCAGGGGTAGCGACCTGGGGGTCGCCTGCCGCAGCAAGTCCATCCCGCCTTGGGCGGGCTCTGGTGAAAACCAGCGGTCCCTTAGACTCCGCTCCCTGGTGAGGTTAGTGCCATCGCTGGTGACGGTCCAGTGGATCCACTACTCCAGGCGTTACATCGGCCTTGTTTTATTAGATATTAATATTTGTGAACTTATACTGCTACTGATACCTTTCTTCTGTACCAATGTTATATTATGTGAAAACTCAATAAAATGTTTGAACTAAAAAAAAACAAAAAAAAACATGCTGAGAACAGCTGCAGTCTATAAACCAGGTGAATGGCCTGATCTACTGGGAGAATTGGTGGAGGTCTACAATAACACCACTCATTGTTCCCCCGGGTATACCCCTTTCTACCTTATGTTTGGGTGACAAGGTCAGTTACCTAAGGACAGGGCCTTAGGCATCCAAGTTACAGATTCTCATGACCTACTACCATAAACCAACTGGGTTCAAGAACACCAGCGGAGAATCCAAGAGGCCCAAGAGATAGTCAACAGTAGGATGAAAGAAGTTCATCAACTCCAAGAGGAATATTATAACCGGCACGCTAACGATCAACCTCTTAAGGTCAGTGACAAAGTCTGGCTGAAAGATGGTCATTGTTCTGGGAAACTTGATCCACTCTGGGAAGAAGATCCCTATACTATTGTCGCAATCCCCCATGAAGCTACTGGCATATACCAGATTAAAAAAATGGGAAAACAGCCTGTGAACGTCCATTGTAACAGAATGAAACTGCAGCAACAGAGGTCTATCTGTGAATCCCTTGACTGCTGAAAGTATTAAGGAACCCCTTGTTCCAGCTCGCCTACCTTCCATGGGAGAAGTGCTACTGAATGCAGAGCCCCTCTATCTACCCTGCAGATTTATTACCAGTCCGGCTCCAGCAGAGGTTCCCTTTGTCCAGTCAAGAAGCCCAGATGACCCTTCGTCTCATGATCCGGCAGATAGCCACCAAGTTGGCTCTGTTGTCTCTCCAGAAGAGAGCCAGCAGCTGAGAAGATCCACAAGATCAATGAAAGGTCAACCTCCTGCCCGCTACCATGACCTGGTTTTTGTTTAGTTTTGCCCCTCGATTTATTTTTCTCCTCATAGTTGTAATTAGAGTAGTTAACTTTAGCTTATTAAGTAAGGGATTTGACAAAACAAGCCATGGACTAAATGGACTAAACACTACTGTAAATATGTTGCTCTCAGGGACTCTTGATGACAAGTTGATTGCACATTGGACAATTGGATTATTGCTGTTGCATTGTTGTTGTTATTGATGGTGTGAAACTGTTGTTTCTAATATATGCCTATGTCTTATAACCCATGCTGTTCCTTAACAGTCTTTTCCTCAAGGTGTTACGCCGTGGACGAAGTGGGGGAGTATGTGGTATCCTACCACGGGTGTTAATATTATATACACCCTTCATAAAAGCCTGTACTTATTGTACTTGTGTGGTGATGAAAGTAGTGATAAAGTTTTGCCACTAGATGTCGCTGTTATAGAAGTATGTGCTCAGATGCTGCACAGCTGAGGTGTGTAAAGGGTTATTATTTGTTTGTATGTCACATGGATCTGTGAACCTATAAGAATGTTTTCTTCTGTCCTATCACCTCTCTTTACTTCTTCTGTTGCACTCTTCACCCACTCACAGCGCATGGTAGTTATGCTGAGGAAGGAAGTCACGTAGGAGACAGGAAGAGTAAGTCAGTCTAAGGGCCCTATTCCACCGGACGATTATCGTTTGCATAATCGTTAACGATTAACAATCTAAAACGACCGACCATGCCGTGGACTAGGGGAGTCACAGAGCAGGACAGTATTCACAGACAGCAGTAAGCTAGGAACGGATCTGGATAGAGCAAAGTTGCGCAAAGCCTAGGAACTCTATCTTGCAGCGCAGTTGTCAGCAGGGAACCCTCAGCATTCCGCTCACCCCAGGTAACAAGGTCTAGGCCTTGTGTCACCCCCTAGGATGGTTCAGACAAATCTAGTGGGCATTAGGTGGTGTGAAGACTAATCAAAGGTCAATACACAGGCACAAGGATTTTCTTCTTCTAAGTATTCTTCTACCTCATCGTCCCTCATCCCGGCAGAGCGGAGTACTACTTGGGTTAGGACTCTCCTGACATCCTCCTCTCTGCTACTCGTATATCCCAACACGCCACTCAGTCTGCACGACTATTCTCCTTACTACCCTTCTGTCACAGATCTAGATGTTGTATTGTCAAGTGTTCATCCACAAGGATTATCGAGTGTATTTTCAAGTGCTTTATCAAGAGAAACTTATACTGTCAAGTCAAAGCTATATAACTTGCTGCACACAAGTATCTCTCAAGTAAAAACACGCTTATTTATGGTAAAAAGACTTTGTGATTCTTCATCTCACACCAACACAGTGTACACTACAGCCTTGGGACATCTCCCCTTTCTGTGGGTGGCAGTACCGACAATCCAGGAGGGTCACAACACCACTCAGGCCAACCGTGACATAACCCCAAGGGACCCAGTAGCAACCCAGCAGGACACATCTGCCTGGTATATACATATATCTATCTGCCTGGTATATACATATATCTATCTGCCTGGTATATACATATATCTATCTGCCTGGTATATATATCTATCTGCCTGGTATATACAGTATATCTATCTGCCTGGTATATATATCTATCTGACTGGTATATATATATCTAGCTGCCTGGTATATATATATATATATATATATATATATATATATATATATATAGCCAAGAAATCGCAGCACATCCAAGTAGTGCAAAAAAAATCTGTGTCTTTATTTCATGGTAGCAAAATCAATAGGTGCAACGTTTCTGTCTGTAACCGGTTGCTTTTGATAATAGTCTGAGAAGGCCATAACCACACAGATTTATAGAAGAATAAGAGATTTATTACAGAAAACAATACTTAGCTGCAGTTACAGATGGTACAGATGCATGGTTGTTCCTTCCACAATGAAACGGGGAGCCCCATTGTATATTATGGACTAATATACACCCATTTTGCTCGATGACAGGGTGCTGGGCACCTTCCATCCATGGTCCTGCTGAGGCTAACTAGAAGCTACATACCCCCGATCTTTATAGTAAGTTTGGGTGGGGGGTGATGTGCTTCCAGAAATGTCTATGTAGACCACTGATGACCATGAATGGAAGTTTCCCAGGCTTTGTACATGTTTATCAAGCAAAATGTGGTTGTTCAATTTCAGCTACATGCATTTGGACAATAACAACAACTGTGTCCTCCAATGTTGACACTACTGGGGAGGTTTATGGCCGAACAGTTGACATAACAATACATCTACCTATTCCCATGCACATAGCTAAATACAAACCAATCCCACTTACACAGCCAGCTAAGATAGATAGATGGATAGATAGATAGATGGATAGATAGATAGATAGATAGATAGATAGATAGATAGATAGATACAAATAAGACATGAAAACACTACATTCCTTCCTATCACATGAATAAGACACTTTAACAATCTGAAATAAACCCATCCGGTTACACTCCACCCCTTGTCTTATTGATGTGATTTAAGGAAGTTACAAAACATTATTTGTGATGTCATAGATTTGGTATCATCCTCATTTGAACATGTAATTATTCACATACTATTCTCTTCATTTTATACTTCACCTCCTGTTTCTAAACCTTTGTGTAATAAACTAAACGTGAGACCATGACAAGTACATATCAGTAATGACACTTCCCTCCCCTTGGTCCATAATGGACATGAGGTTGCTGTAGGACAAATAGTGTATTTCACTATTTCTTATTTGTCTATCACAGAAATTACCTCGGCACTGACTGAACTAAAAACCCAAACTGGAAAAGACTGGTGTGCTGGATTATCAGTCATAGCAATGAAAAAATGTCTCTTTAGTTGTTAAAAGTCTCTTTTGTTACAGTCTTTGCAAGGTGATTGGTCTGTCTCAGTCCTTCCCCCTCCTCTCTCTCAGGTCAGGGGGGTGCAGGTATGGCTGGAGGTGCAGACTCTAGAGCCCATTTCTGTGGCAGTGCTGTGCCTGGTGAGGGCCATCTTTCTCCATCATCTTGGCACCTCGGCAGACAGTCATCTCAGGTTGTCGCCTCTTCAGGCTCATCTGCACTTTGCACTTTGCTGAAGATGGAGTTAGAGACAGACCATAGCAGATAACAAACATTCAAGCTGTATGGGGTGGGCTCAGCAACTCAGTCTCAGTCACAAGAGCAGAATATCATGACTTGCAGCGTCCTTGATGGCTCTTGTATCTCTTTATAGTGTTTGTTCTTCACCACCCCTTCATTACATGAATGAAACAACAGTAACAAATGTCACACTCTAATTTTGTCAATCCAACACCTTCTTGTAGTAACATTGCCCAGTCAGCACCTGAGAATTTCTGTTATAGAACAAACAAGATAAACACATATTGTCCTCCTATATGTCTCTAGTCATTCTACTCTTATTGCTAAATACTATAAGGCTCATATTTCAGATATCTCATCCATATCAATAAAAGTATATACTTCTGTTATAGCAAGAGGGAGTATAAAACATGTCAACTTTCTTTTACCATCTGTCCAATTTGATTCAATTAAGTACATCACATTTTAGATCATATCATATATACATTTTCATTAAATCATGTGGGGTGTTCGTCTTTAACCATCCATCCATACAGGTAATACAACTATACATGCAGCTCATAGAATGATCTAAATAGATCACTCTATTGCTTTCAGCTGAGTTCAAAATCGCTGCGCAAACGTTTAGAAACATATAACATATGGCACTACAGACAAACAATAGACATACATGGGCCCATTCACAACAGTCTCACAGGAAGCGCAAAGTCACTTCCAAAAAAACAAAACAAAAACAAAAGAGTTCTTATCAACTCTAACTGGAGCTCCAAACAAAAACAAAAACCTAAATGCGCATTTTTATTCAGTCTGGTGTCTCACTGAACTACAATCCCCAGTATACCCAAAAAACACATGTGGGTAGTACTACAAAAAAGAACATTAAGTTTTACTCTGGCCAGGACTCAACAGGTGATATCAAACATGGCTTCTCTGCTAGGATGGCCACTTACTCCTGCAAACAAACAAATCATTAGTTGTAATTAGGGGAAGAAATACATTAGCAGGAGGTGTCTCTTCACTTCTGTTCTTCTCTCAACAGCTGCAGAATACAAAACAATAAGGAAAACACAACATGTACACAATCCAAAAGTACTGACATTTGGCCAATTTGTTACCACGTGGATTTAAATTATTGTTAAAGGATATCCATTACATCACAGGTTATACACATACTATATATAGCAATACTCCAGGAACCTGCAGATAAAACACAGACATATTAGTTATATCATAGATTAAATAATCCCATGAAGTCCTCATGTTCCATCAGACTAACCTTTATCTGACTGGTCCACATACAGAAAATACAAACACTAAAACAATGGACAGAGTACAACACTTTGCACAGAGATTAAGTCTATAAATCTCACCACCAGATAGCCATCAACTTTCCTTCAAATGACAGAGTCCCCAACTGATATCTTTGTAGCTAATATATTCATGATCTTCATTAGTTTCAAATGTGAATATCTAGTAATATTAGACTTGTTGTCAAAACTCCACCAATTCCATGCTACTACTATAAGCCATAGATCAGCTTCAGAGACTGAACACAGACTGTTACCTGACAAGCTGCTGCTCACTCTGCTCTCCTAGATACAGAGAGAAAAAACTTTTCTGCAGTGCAAATACACATGCAACGTCATATACGGACCATTACAACACAAATATACAAGCCGTCATTTAAGGCTGGAAGTTACGCTTTTCACTATCACACTGTTACCTTTTACACATTCGTCGTTCCAATACCGGTAAAACAATAACATCCATTCTTACCGGCCAATAACACACAACTTCTACTCATCCTCTTTGCAAACACATTACTACAGGTTTCACATCTCTCTAACTCTTATCATGAGTTACTTCAAACCTATAAACCAACACACTGCTACCACTCATTGGCCAAAACCTGGTGAGGAGCTGCTCCCACCCTACAATCTCCACATCCATGAAGCCCACTTGCTTCACTTCTTTTTCTTGTATGTCTCTCTCAATTCGCGCCAGCAGACAGATCCATCCCACATCTGCTGCGGTCTTCTGCCATTCAAGAGACATAACAAGGCACCACCAGCCGACTGGGGTCTGTCAGCTGAAATGGTGTCACCACCTCGAGTGCTGGGTGCCCAGGGTCGCGAACTATACACCCACCAGGGGACTGGACTCGCTTTGTCATCTACCCCACAACTACACATCTCAGCTAACACATACATTATATTTCTATTATACAGTTATAGCAATTCCTGGACTATTATCCCACTTCTGACACCATTATGTAACCGGTTGCTTTTGATAATAGTCTGAGAAGGCCATAACCACACAGATTTATAGAAGAATAAGAGATTTATTACAGAAAACAATACTTAGCTGCAGTTACAGATGGTACAGATGCATGGTTGTTCCTTCCACAATGAAACGGGGAGCCCCATTGTATATTATGGACTAATATACACCCATTTTGCTCGATGACAGGGTGCTGGGCACCTTCCATCCATGGTCCTGCTGAGGCTAACTAGAAGCTACATACCCCCGATCTTTATAGTAAGTTTGGGTGGGGGGTGATGTGCTTCCAGAAATGTCTATGTAGACCACTGATGACCATGAATGGAAGTTTCCCAGGCTTTGTACATGTTTATCAAGCAAAATGTGGTTGTTCAATTTCAGCTACATGCATTTGGACAATAACAACAACTGTGTCCTCCAATGTTGACACTACTGGGGAGGTTTATGGCCGAACAGTTGACATAACAATACATCTACCTATTCCCATGCACATAGCTAAATACAAACCAATCCCACTTACACAGCCAGCTAAGATAGATAGATGGATAGATAGATAGATGGATAGATAGATAGATAGATAGATAGATAGATAGATAGATAGATAGATACAAATAAGACATGAAAACACTACATTCCTTCCTATCACATGAATAAGACACTTTAACAATCTGAAATAAACCCATCCGGTTACACTGTCTCATCTCGAGACCTTTCTCAAGCAACAAGCAAACATCTCATATCCTTTTTATACATGTGTCTGACAAATCCAATTAATCAATAAGTGAACAAAACGTGAAACAGGTGTACAGGTAAGGTTCCATCCGGAACACAATGTGTTACAAGAGATACATCAGTATCAGCAAAACATTCCGTATTCGTGATATATACAGGGTGATCAATTGTGTATATATACAAAATTACATAAAAGTGAAAAATTAACGGCGGAGTTCACTCACGCTAGTCACTGCTCTGTAAGGAAAAGCATAATTAGAACCAAGTAAAACCTCATGAACCTATTGAAGAGGAGATTTGATCCAATCTCCGTCGCTGGCACTCTTGCACCAGATCTTTGAGTGCACTCCAGACTGAAGCATATATATATATCTAGCTGCCTGGTATATATCTATCTATCTGCCTGGTATATACATATATCTATCTGCCTGGTATATATACATATATATATCTGCCTGGTATATATCTATCTATCTGCCTGGTGTATATATATCTATCTGCCTGGTGTATATATATCTATCTGCCTGGTGTATATATATCTATCTGCCTGGTGTATATATATCTATCTGCCTGGTGTATATATATCTATCTGCCTGGTATATATACATATATATATCTGCCTGGTATATATATATCTATCTGCCTGGTGTATATATATCTATCTGCCTGGTATATACATATATCTATCTGCCTGGTATATATACATATATATATCTGCCTGGTATATATCTATCTATCTGCCTGGTATATATATCTATCTGCCTGGTGTATATATATCTATCTGCCTGGTATATATCTATCTATCTGCCTGGTATATATATCTATCTGCCTGGTGTATATATATCTATCTGCCTGGTATATATCTATCTGCCTGGTATATATCTATCTGCCTGGTATATATCTATCTATCTGCCTGGTATATATCTATCTGCCTGGTATATATCTATCTATCTGCCTGGTATATATCTATCTATCTGCCTGGTATATATCTATCTATCTGCCTGGTATATATATCTATCTGCCTGGTGTATATATATCTATCTGCCTGGTGTATATATATCTATCTGCCTGGTATATATACATATATATATCTGCCTGGTATATATATATCTATCTGCCTGGTGTATATATATCTATCTGCCTGGTATATACATATATCTATCTGCCTGGTATATATACATATATATATCTGCCTGGTATATATCTATCTATCTGCCTGGTATATATATCTATCTGCCTGGTGTATATATATCTATCTGCCTGGTATATATCTATCTATCTGCCTGGTATATATATCTATCTGCCTGGTGTATATATATCTATCTGCCTGGTATATATCTATCTATCTGCCTGGTATATATATCTATCTGCCTGGTGTATATATATCTATCTGCCTGGTATATATCTATCTGCCTGGTATATATCTATCTATCTGCCTGGTATATATCTATCTGCCTGGTATATATCTATCTGCCTGGTATATATCTATCTATCTGCCTGGTATATATCTATCTATCTGCCTGGTATATATCTATCTGCCTGGTATATATCTATCTATCTGCCTGGTATATATATCTATCTGTCTGGTGTATATATATCTATCTGCCTGGTGTATATATATCTATCTGCCTGGTATATATATCTATCTGTCTGGTGTATATATATCTATCTGCCTGGTGTATATATATCTATCTGTCTGGTGTATATATATCTATCTGCCTGGTGTATATATATCTATCTGCCTGGTGTATATATATCTATCTGCCTGGTGTATATATATCTATCTGCCTGGTATATATGTGTTGTTATCTTCCAACAATCTTCTAGGTTTGTGGAGCTTTCTGTGTATTTCCATGCGGTTGGCTCTGTCCTTCCCATATTACATATAACAGAACCTGCGACACCCTGACCCCATGCGCGGTGACATGACTGCAGCACCTCAGGGGAACACAGCGACAGGGTGCGCCACTACCAGAGACTGCCAGAGCCCATACCACACCGCGACCGCTCCTGAGCCCGAGGAGATGGAAGTATAACATGTATCACTGCACCTCCTCTCCTGACATCCTCTGTGCTGCTGGGACCTCCCCCATAGGATCAGCACCCTCCTCTCCTGACATCCTCTGTGCTGCTGTGACCTCCCCCATAGGATCAGCCCCCTACTCTCCTGACATCCTCTGTGCTGCTGTGTCCTCCCTTATAAGATCAGCCCCCTCCTCTCCTGACATCCTCTGTGCTGCTGGGACCTCCCCTATAGGATCAGCCCCCTGCTCTCCTGACATCCTCTGTGCTGCTGTGTCCTCCCCTATAAGATCAGCCCCCTCCTCTCCTGACATCCTCTGTGCTGCTGGGACCTCCCCCATAGGATCAGCCCCCTCCTCTCCTGACATCCTCTGTGCTGCTGTGTCCTCCCCTATAAGATCAGCCCCCTCCTCTCCTGACATCCTCTGTGCTGCTGGGACCTCCCCTATAGGATCAGCCCCCTGCTCTCCTGACATCCTCTGTGCTGCTGTGTCCTCCCCTATAAGATCAGCCCCCTCCTCTCCTGACATCCTCTGTGCTGCTGTAACCTCTCCTATAAGATCAGCCCCCTCCTCTCCTGACATCCTCTGTGCTGCTGTAACCTCTCCTATAAGATCAGCCCCCTCCTCTCCTGACATCCTCTGTGCTGCTGTGTCCTCTCCTATAAGATCAGCCCCCTCCTCTCCTGACATCCTCTGTGCTGCTGGGACCTCTCCTATAAGATCAGCCCCCTCCTCTCCTGACATCCTCTGTGCTGCTGTGACCTCTCCTATAGATCAGCCCCCTCCTCTCCTGACATCCTCTGTGCTGCTGGGACCTCTCCTATAAGATCACCCCCCTCCTCTCCTGACATCCTCTGTGCTGCTGGGACCTCTCCTATAAGATCACCCCCCTCCTCTCCTGACATCCTCTGTGCTGCTGGGACCTCCTCTATAAGATCAGCTCCCTCCTGTCCTGACATCCTCTGTGCTGCTGTGACCTCCCCTATAAGATCAGCCCCCTCCTCTCCTGACATCCTCTGTGCTGCTGTGATTCCTCTATAAGATCAGCCCCCTCCTCTCCTGACATCCTCTGTGCTGCTGTGACCTCCCCTATAAGATCAGCCCCCTCCTCTCCTGACATCCTCTGTGCTGCTGTGATTCCTCTATAAGATCAGCCCCCTCCTCTCCTGAAATCCTCTGTGCTGCTGTGATCCTGTGTCCTCTCCCATAAGATCAGACCCCTCCTCTCCTGACATCCTCTGTGCTGCTGTGACCTCTCCTATCGATCAGCCCCCCTCCTCTCCTGACATCCTCTGTGCTGCTGGGACCTCCTCTATAACATCAGCTCCCTCCTGTCCTGACATCCTCTGTGCTGCTGTGACCTCCCCTATAAGATTAGCCCCCTCCTCTCCTGACATCCTCTGTGCTGCTGTGATTCCTCTATAAGATCAAACCCCTCCTCTCCTGACATCCTCTGTGCTGCTGTGACCTCCCCTATAAGATCAGCCCCCTCCTCTCCTGACATCCTCTGTGCTGCTGTGATCCCTCTATAAGATCAGACCCCCTCCTCTCCTGACATCCTCTGTGCTGCTGTGTCCTCTCCTATAAGATCAGACCCCTCCTCTCCTGACATCCTCTGTGCTGCTGTGTCCTCTCCTATAAGATCAGACCCCTCCTCTCCTGACATCCTCTGTGCTGCTGGGACCTCCTCTATAAGATCAGCCCCCTCCTCTCCTGACATCCTCTGTGCTGCTGTAACCTCTTCTATAAGATCAGCCCCCTCCTCTCCTGACATCCTCTGTGCTGCTGTGACCTCTCCTATAGATCAGCCCCCTCCTCTCCTGACATCCTCTGTGCTGCTGGGACCTCCCCTATAAGATCAGCCCCTCCTCTCCTGACATCCTCTGTGCTGCTGGGACCTCCCCTATAAGATCAGCCCCTCCTCTCCTGACATCCTCTGTGCTGCTGTGACCTCTCCTATAAGATCAGCCCCCTCCTCTCCTGACATCCTCTGTGCTGCTGTGATCCCTCTATAAGATCAGCCCCCTCCTCTCCTGACATCCTCTGTGCTGCTGTGATCCCTCTATAAGATCAGACCCCTCCTCTCCTGACATCCTCTGTGCTGCTGACAGGCCCCGCCCCCTCATGGTTTTGCGGCTGTGACGCAGTTTCATTTTAAGCCGTTGCCCCCATCATCCAATCAGCTTCCTGCTTTGACTTTGGCGCGCACACAGCGGAGCCGGTCGGTTCTCCCGGTGATCTCATGGCTGGAGGGACCACTATCCTGCACTCCACCGCCATTACTACACGAAACTTGAACTGACAGGCCCCGCCCATTATTTATGCGTTCCCTAGCAACCATTCATGACGGCAGCTAATCAGGGCCCGGGAGCTTCTGACGTCACAGCTGTGCACTGATCTTTCTACATCCTGTTAAGTTTTAATGGAGAAAATAGTTCCGAGGATTTCCCGATCACCGCGCCCAGGAATGTGGACGGGAGACACGGCGGGGACGCTGAACGGTCTCTCGGTGCCTCCGGGATCTCTGTCTCAGCGTTTGGGCGCGGAGGAGGTTAGATATTCTGACAGCGGCTATGGCGGAAGTATCGTGAGGAGGTGATGCGTCATAGTGATATATAAGGCTGGAGCTGTGAGAGGGAGACGTCTGTCAGCGGAGAGTCGCTGCAGCTGCTGGAGAGTGCACTGTACTCAGCGAGTCCCCGGCCTGGTGAGTGCGTTACCGCAACTGGGAGAATGGTGGGGGACGCGTTTCTTCGTAGTAACTCTCTGGCTCTTGTAGAACTACTGTTCCCAGCATGCCCTGACATGTAAGGTCCGCCAGGCATGCTGCTAGTTGTAGTTATGTAACAGCTGGAGCTTCCTAACCCAGACGTCAGTGCGGCAGCTGTTCTGGGGTATATGGGGGGTCCTGGTCACGAAGGGGTTAGGGCTGTAAACTGGTGGACTTGGCTTATTGCTTCTAGGATGGGGCCCCTGGTGGCCGGGCAGGTGAATAGGGGGGGCCCCTGGTGGCTGGGCAGGTGAATAGGGGGGCCCCTGGTGATCTGTGAGTGGTGTGTGTGTGGTATAGTGGGGGGGGCCCCTGGTGATCTGTGAGTGGTGTGTGTGTGGTATAGTGGGGGGGCCCCTGGTGGCCGGGCAGGTGTGTGTGGTATAGTGGGGGGGCCCCTGGTGGCTGGGCAGGTGTGTGGTGTAGTGGGGGGGCCCCTGGTGGCCGGGCAGGTGTGTGTGGTATAGTGGGGGGGCCCCTGGTGGCTGGGCAGGTGTGTGGTGTAGTGGGGGGCCCCTGGTGGCCGGGCAGGTGTGTGTGGCGTAGTGGGGGGGGGGGCCTGGTGGCCGGGCAGGTGTGCGTGGTGTAGTGGGGGGCCCCTGGTGGCTGGGCAGGTGTGTGTGGTATAGTGGGGGGCCCCTGGTGGCCGGGCAGGTGTGTGTGGTATAGTGGGGGGCCCCTGGTGGCCGGGCAGGTGTGTGTGGTATAGTGGGGGGCCCCTGGTGGCCGGGCAGGTGTGCGTGGTGTAGTGGGGGGCCCCTGGTGGCCGGGCAGGTGTGCGTGGTGTAGTGGGGGGCCCCTGGTGGCCGGGCAGGTGTGCGTGGTGTAGTGGGGGGCCCTCACCCCGCCTGTGGTCACCATATGGGCCCCTGCTGTTCTCCTAGACCTTTGTGTGGCCCCCTGCTGCCCTGTGGCTGGCCGTGCACTATCCTCCCAGGGGGTCAGTGACCTGGTTACGTGGGGGTTCCCCTGGTGTGTTTGGGAGGGGGCTCCCCCTTGTATTTATCTGGGTGACCCCTGGTCCGTGGGGAGGACCACGCTGTGTGCACTGTCTGTAAATGTGGTGATAGATGATATGGGGGGGGGCAGGTCCTAGTACCCCCCATATCCAATCTCTGCTGTCATGTAAGCACTACAGATCCCAGCATATCCCTCTAGTTGTGTAACCGCTGAGCTTGTGGCTGTTTCGGCCTCAGGATCTGCTGTCAGTGATGAGGTTCGGGGGTGTCTCTTCCTGCAGGGTCCAGTCTGGGGGTCTTCTCGGCTGGGCCCCTGTCCTGGTCATGAGGGTATGGGGGTCTGTCCTAGCTGGGGATGGCATCCTCCTGGTGGTGATAGATGGGGGCCCTTGTCCTGGTGACAGAATGGGGGTCTGTGTCCGTCGGGGCCCTGATAAGGGTTTGAGGTCCCCTCGGTGGGGTTCTCTCCTGGTGGTCGTGGGTGGGGGGGTGTCTGTGTCCCAATTGGGCCCCTGTCCTGATGACAGGACGGGGGTCTGTCCCATTTGGAGGTCTGTCGGGGCCCTGTGATATGGGTTTGAGGTCCTCTTGGTGGTGATAGTTGGGGGTGGGGGGCTCTGTATCCTGGGGATGAGGGTTTTGGGGTCTGTCCTGGTGGTGTGGTCAGGGCCCTCTTCCCGGGGTCCCGTTTTCCATATTTGCCCGGCTCCGGCTGTGCTATATATAACTGGGGGTCCGTCATTCTGGGAATGCTGATACAACCTGTTAAAATAGTCTGTGTGTCAACCTATGAACCTGATGGTTGGGGGCGGAGGGGGGGGGGGGGTCTGTCATGGCGGACACGGCCGTCACTTACAAGGGATGTGGACCCTGGTTACATCCACAGCTGCTGGTACACTATCAGTCCTACTGAATTACGAGTGCAGCTCTGGAGTTGATGTGGACTACAAGTACCAGCAGCAGAGTTCAGGGCTGTTATGTGGGTGACTGGGAGATGGAGGAATGGTGATTGCAGCTCTGGAGGTGACTGCAGTATAAGATGGATGGGTTTGGCTCAGGATCTAGAGGATTTACCTTTGTATTGGTTTGACGTAGAGATGAAGGGGTTAAGCAGAATTTCTTGGTATAGTGACGCTTAACCCCCGGCTCTGCTACACTGGGGGAAGCGGCAGTGTCCATATGTGACAGCAGACTGAGGGGTACTGGCTCTTTAAGAGGAGCCTCCTGCACTGATGCAGGGTAGTCTGAGGGGTCATGGGTGAATCTAAGGGGTCCTCCATCTGTCATAAGTGCAGCCCCCCAGAGTCCAGGTGGGAGACCCCAGTAATGCCCCTGTGGTGGGGAGGGGGAGCACAGTGCCCCCTTCTGCAGCCTCCAGACCCCAGTACTGAGGGGTCACCTGGTAGGGGGGGGGGGGTCATCTTATTGTGGTCTATGCCCCTAGTGGTGGGGAGGGGGAGTACAGTGCCCCTTCTGCAGCCTCCAGACCCCCAGTACTGAGGTGTCACCTGGTGTGTGTGGGGGGGGTCATCTTATTGTGGTCTATGCCCCTAGTGATGGTGGTGGTGGGGGGGGGGGGGGGAGTACAGTACCCCTTCTGCAGCCTCCAGGCCCCCGTTCTGGTTATGAGGATGTTAGGTGTGTGCGGCTCTTTAAGGCTCAGGGGCAGCAGGTGTCCCCGTTTCCTGTACTGAAGCGCTGTGCCTCCTCTGTCATATGTGGAGAGCTCAGTCGTGTAGTCTATGGCTCCCTGTTATCAGCCATTGGACCTCTGCACCTATGTCACTGCTAGTGGGGATCACTGAGCCCTATTCCTCTCCTGCCCAGTGAATGGGTTTTGGGGTGGGCTCGGTGCCAGGGGAGCTATTATAAGCTGGTGATCTGGCGGGCGGCCAGAGTACATGCAGTCACTACGCGGCTTATGTTCTAGTGTCGTCAGTGTAAGCAGAGCCGGCCCTGCGCTCTTTATATAGCCCTGTATTGTGCCTGGCCTCACACCTGCCTGCCTATGGTTTCCCCTGGCTGACATTCGTGTAAGAGTGTCCCTGATGGGGGTGATGTCTCCAATGATGTCATCAGTCATTAACCCTTAGGCTGTCTTAGTGCCTTTCAGCTATTGTAAGACATGTCAGTGCAGTGTAACCTGCTGTCACTCTAGAGGGAAGCCTTCTCCAGAGCTGCGCTCATAATTCTGCTGCCTTTCTGCTGTGCCGAAGCCTAAATGTTACAGTATCCGTGCTGTGACTGTAGCTGTACAGGATTGGCCACCTCCAGAGCTGCGCTCGAAATTCTGCTGCGTCTCTGAGATCCTGTAACACTGATGCTTTGGTAGGGCAGAGCTGTGACTGTAGAGTAGTGTAGATGTCTGTCCTGACCCTTCACCACTAACCAGTCATCTTCCTCTTGCAGTGATACAAGAACCATGGCAAGCCAAGGAAGTGATGGTGCCCGCAGCGTCCTGACCTGGGAGCAGGTGGAGCGCCTAAACAGCTTCCTGACGGAGGTGGTGCCCATCCACGGACGCGGAAACTTCCCCACCCTGAAGATCACACTGAAGGACATAGTGCAGATGGTGCGCAGCCGCCTGGAGGATGCCGGGATCAAGGTGCGGGACGTGCGGCTCAACGGCTCTGCCGCCAGTCACGTCCTGGTTAAGGACAATGGTCTGGGCTACAAGGACCTGGACCTGATCTTTGGGGTCACCATCTCCTCCGAGGCAGACTTCCAGCTGGTGAAAGATGTGGTGATCGGGTTACTCCTTAACTTCTTACCGGAGGGCGTGAATAAGGAGAAGATCAGCCCGGTGACCCTGAAGGAGGCGTACGTGCAGAAGCTGGTGAAGGTGTTCACCGAGGCCGACCGCTGGAGCCTCATCTCCCTCTCCAACAAGGACGGTCGCAACATCGAGCTCAAGTTCGTGCACTCCATCCGCCGGCAGTTTGAGTTCAGCGTGGACTCCTTTCAGATTGTGCTGGACTCTCTACTCTTCTATTACGACTGTGCGGAGAACCCCATGTCTGAGCACTTCCACCCCACCGTCATCGGGGAGAGCATGTACGGAGACTTCGAGGCCGCGCTGGGTCATCTGCGCAAGAAGCAGATCGCCACCAAGAACCCGGAGGAGATCCGGGGTGGCGGCCTGATGAAGTACAGCAACCTGCTGGTGCGAGACTTCAAGCCGGCCGACAAGGAGCAGATCAAGTCCCTGGAGCGCTACATGTGCTCCCGATTCTTCATCGACTTCTCTGACATCTTTGAGCAGCAGCGGAAGCTGGAGTCCTATCTGCAGAATCACTTCATTGGGGAGGAGAAGAGCAAGTATGACTACCTGATGATTCTGCGGCGGGTGGTGAACGAGAGCACCGTGTGCCTGATGGGCCATGAGCGCCGCCAGACTCTGAACCTTATCTCCCTGCTGGCGCTGCGGGTGCTGGCCGAGCAGAACATTATCCCCAACGCCACCAACGTCACCTGCTACTACCAGCCCGCCCCCTACGTCAGCGACGCCAACTTCAGCAACTACTACATCGCCAACACCGCCGTCTCCTACAGCCAGTCCTACCCAACATGGCTGCCGTGTAGTTAGAGGAGACGCCAGTGACCATAGACTGGATGCAACCAAGAGCCCACTCCAAAAATAAGTGCCCCCCTGAACATTGAATGTAACCCCTAGAGGTCAGATCCGTGACCTCTGCCCATCTGTTACCGCCGATACTGTGATCCCCTGACAATGAGCCGCGATTCTCAGAGGCTGCCGGACTTTTAACCCTATCAGTGTTTTTGCTTGTATGAGCCCATCCACCTGTGTGAGGAAGGGGGTGTGCCTTTATGTGGCTCCTCCCCTCTGACTTTCTAGAAAGAGTCTGGAAGACTGAAAAAAGGAAAAAATGAAGGAAAAAAGTTTAAAAAAGGAAAATTACCAAAAAGTGAAAATTTTGTGTTTATTTATTATAAAAAAAAAAAACATAAAAACCAAAAATGTTAGAAAATGTAAAAAGGTGTTTGGGAGCGGGTTGTGGTTTTCTATGCAGGTCTTTGTTTCTCCATGTGAAGTGCTATTTATGTTGTAGCTTGTGCCTTATGGGGCTGCACCGCTGCCGCTCCGGGGTCTCGCCCCACAGGTTTTTGCTTTGTGGTTTTTGGATTTGAGAATCTGCAGTTACTTTACTTTTCGGGGTTTTTTTAAGTATTTTTTTTTCCCCCCCTCTATTCATTGCAGACTATAAAAAAGGATAAGCGTCAAGGAGACAGGGGTGGCGGATGTATACGGGGGTCCTGGGGTCACCTCACAGGTCTGGTGTCTTGTCTGCATTGTGGGGATGTCAGTCACTCTCGGTGTGCCTATAACCTGCGCTGGTGAACTACAACTCCCATCATTGAGCCGGGCTTCTCCAGCTGTTGTGGAAGCTCTAAATCAGGGATGGGAGTTGTAGTTGTGTAACAGCTGGTGGTTCCCCATCCCTACACTACACCTCCCATAATGCAGTGCAGGAGATGGGCAGCTCTGGATGGGACTGCGGTGAACTCAGCCCTGTGATCACATGGGGGCCTGTATTATCCACATGTAGATTAGTCTGTGACTAGTTGTGTTCTGTTCTTCCTTCTCACGGGGGGTGGGGTTGTAGGTGAAGTGCCTTATACCTGCCGCAGCCCCCCCCCTCCCTGGCACACTGTAACGACACCTCACCGCTCTTTTGTACTGCTCAGGAAACGGTGATTATTGTGATACGGAAATAAAATCCTCCTTGACGTATGTGATGTCTCGTGTCGTCTGTCCTGGAATCTGCCGGAGCCCCAGGGGTTAATCTATATCTGTTCTCTGCAATGGAAAAGCAAACACTCTGCCGGTGTGAGGTGTGTGCACAGATGCCGAGGCTCCAGGGAACGCCAGCGCAGCACCTGCCACAAAGCGACCCAACCAGCTGCTGCAAAACTCAAGAAGCAGCAGGTTGTGCAGAGTAGTGAGTGCAGCTCTGGAGGTTAGGATGTAACTTCCATAGTGCAGGAGTCTGCCTTGTCTGGAGGGATCAGGAGTCACTGCCTCCATGTTGGTGCTGAGCCCTCTGCTCTCTACCCTGCAGGACAGCGGTCACTGCTCCCTGGCATCAGTATGTGGGCAGTGCCATGCTCTGGAGGGTGACACCCTGTAGCTTATACAGGCGGTGTATACCCTGCTGGGCAACAGCATCTCACTATTGGTGCACACAACAAAATGAATGTTCCACAGAAGCTTCACCAGATCTTAAAGGGCAATCGCCCCTTATATCTGCTCCTGGGTGAGTGGTCTCTGTGGGGGCTGGCACCCCTGTATACGGGGGATGCTGCCTCACAATGAGGTGCTGTATACAGGGGGATGCTGCCTCATGGGGGTCAGGGCTCTGTGTGGGGGCTGTTACTGCTGTATACAGGAGGATGCTGCCTCATGGGGGGGGTCAGGGCTCTGTGGGGCTGTTACTGCTGTATACAGGAGGATGCTGCCTCATGGGGGGGGGGGGGGGTCAGGGCTCTGTGGGGGCTGTTACTGCTGTATACAGGGGGATACTGCCTCATGGGGGGGGGGGTCAGGGCTCTGTGGGGGCTGTTACTGCTGTATACGGGAGGATACTGCCTCATGGGGTCAGGGCTCTGTGGGGGCTGTTACTGCTGTATACAGGAGGATGCTGCCTCATGGGGGGGGGGGGGGGGGGTCAGGGCTCTGTGGGGGCTGTTACTGCTGTATACAGGAGGATACTGCCTCATGGGGTCAGGGCTCTGTGGGGGCTGTTACTGCTGTATAAAGGAGGATACTGCCTCATGGGGGTCAGGGCTCTGTGGGGGCTGTTACTGCTGTATACAGGAGGATGCTGCCTCATGGGGGGGGGCAGGGCTCTGTGGGGGCTGTTACTGCTGTATACAGGAGGATACTGCCTCATGGGGGTCAGGGCTCTGTGGGGGCTGTTACTGCTGTATACAGGAGGATGCTGCCTCATGGGGGGGGCGTCAGGGCTCTGTGGGGGCTGTTACTGCTGTATACAGGAGGATGCTGCCTCATGGGGGGGGTCAGGGCTCTGTGGGGGCTGTTACTGCTGTATACAGGAGGATGCTGCCTCATGGGGGGGGGGGGGGGGTCAGGGCTCTGTGGGGGCTGTTACTGCTGTATACAAGAGGATGCTGCCTCATGGGGGGGGGGGGGGGTCAGGGCTCTGTGGGGGCTGTTACTGCTGTATACAGGAGGATGCTGCCTCATGGGGGTCAGGGCTCTGTGGGGGCTGTTACTGCTGTATACAGGAGGATGCTGCCTCATGGGGGGGGGGGGGGGGGGGGGGGTCAGGGCTCTGTGGGGGCTGTTACTGCTGTATACAGGAGGATGCTGCCTCATTGGGGGGGTCAGGGCTCGGTGGGGGCTGTTACTGCTGTATACAGGAGGATACTGCCTCATGGGGGTCAGGGCTCTGTGGGGGCTGTTACTGCTGTATACAGGAGGATGCTGCCTCATGGGGGGGGGGGGTCAGGGCTCTGTGGGGGCTGTTACTGCTGTATACAGGAGGATGCTGCCTCATTGGGGGGGGGGGGGGGGTCAGGGCTCTGTGGGGGCTGTTACTGCTATATACAGGGGGATGCTGCCTCATGGGGGGGGGGGGGGGGGGTCAGGGCTGTTACTGCTGTATACAGGAGGATACTGCCTCATGGGGGTCAGGGCTCTGTGTGGGGGCTGTTACTGCTATATACAGGGGGATGCTGCCTCATGGGGGGGGGGGTCAGGGCTGTTACTGCTGTATACAGGAGGATACTGCCTCATGGGGGTCAGGGGGCTGTTACTGCTGTATACAGGGGGATGCTGCCTCATGGGGGGGTCAGGGCTCTGTGGGGCTGTTACTGCTGTATACAGGAGGATACTGCCTCATGGGGGTTAGGCCCCTGTGGGGGCTGTTACTGCTGTATACAGGGGGATGCTGCCTCATGGGGTCAGGGCTCTGTGGGGGCTGTTACTACTGTATACAGGAGGATGCTGCCTCATGGGGGGGGGGGGTCAGGGCTCTGTGGGGGCTGTTACTGCTGTATACAGGAGGATACTGCCTCATGGGGGTCAGGGCTCTGTGTGGGGGCTGTTACTGCTGTATACAGGAGGATACTGCCTCATGGGGGTCAGGGCCCTGTGGGGGCTGTTACTGCTATATACAGGGGGATGCTGCCTCATGGGGGGGGGGGGGGGTCAGGGCTGTTACTGCTGTATACAGGAGGATACTGCCTCATGGGGGTCAGGGCCCTGTGGGGGCTGTTACTGCTGTATACAGGGGGATGCTGCCTCATGGGGGGGTCAGGGCTCTGTGGGGCTGTTACTGCTGTATACAGGAGGATACTGCCTCATGGGGGTCAGGGGGCTGTTACTGCTGTATACAGGGGGATGCTGCCTCATGGGGGGGTCAGGGCTCTGTGGGGCTGTTACTGCTGTATACAGGAGGATACTGCCTCATGGGGGTTAGGGCCCTGTGGGGGCTGTTACTGCTGTATACAGGGGGATGCTGCCTCATGGGGTCAGGGCTCTGTGGGGGCTGTTACTACTGTATACAGGAGGATGCTGCCTCATGGGGGGGGGGGGGTCAGGGCTCTGTGGGGGCTGTTACTGCTGTATACAGGAGGATACTGCCTCATGGGGGTCAGGGCTCTGTGTGGGGGCTGTTACTGCTGTATACAGGAGGATACTGCCTCATGGGGGTCAGGGCCCTGTGGGGGGCTGTTACTGCTGTATACAGGGGGATGCTGCCTCATGGGGGGGGGGGGGGGGGTCAGGGCTGTTACTGCTGTATACAGGAGGATACTGCCTCATGGGGGTCAGGGCCCTGTGGGGGCTGTTACTGCTGTATACAGGGGGATGCTGCCTCATGGGGGGGTCAGGGCTCTGTGGGGCTGTTACTGCTGTATACAGGAGGATACTGCCTCATGGGGGTCAGGGCCCTGTGGGGGCTGTTACTGCTGTATACAGGGGGATGCTGCCTCATGGGGGGGTCAGGGCTCTGTGGGGCTGTTACTGCTGTATACAGGAGGATACTGCCTCATGGGGGTCAGGGCCCTGTGGGGGCTGTTACTGCTATATACAGGGGGATGCTGCCTCATGGGGTCAGGGCTCTGTGGGGGCTGTTACTACTGTATACAGGAGGATGCTGCCTCATGGGGGGGGGGGGGGTCAGGGCTCTGTGGGGGCTGTTACTGCTGTATACAGGAGGATGCTGCCTCATGGGGTGGGGGCTGCCTCATGGGGTCAGGGCTCTGTGGGGGCTGTTACTGCTGTATACAGGGGGATGCTGCCTCACAATGAGGTGCTGTATACAGGGGGATGCTGCCTCATGGGGGTCAGGGCTCTGTGGGGGGGGGGGGGGGGGGGGTTGTTACCGCTGTATATGGGAGGGGGGTGTTGCCTCATGTGGGTCAGGGCTCTGTGGGGGGGGGGGGGGGGGGTTGTTACCGCTGTATATGGGAGGGGGGTGTTGCCTCATGTGGGTCAGGGCTCTGTGGGGGGGGGGGGGGTTGCCTCATGGG
Organism: Dendropsophus ebraccatus; assembly: GCF_027789765.1. NCBI lineage: Eukaryota > Metazoa > Chordata > Amphibia > Anura > Hylidae > Dendropsophus > Dendropsophus ebraccatus. The sequence goes on from NC_091464.1 coordinate 96,043,446, forward strand.
GGTCAGGGCTCTGTGGGGGGGGGGGGGAGGGTTGTTACTGCTGTATATGGGGGGGGGGGGGGTTGCCTCATGGGGGGGGGGGGTCAGGGCTCTGTGGGGGCTGTTACTGCTGCATACAGGGGATGCTGCCTCATGGGGGTAGGGGGCTGTTACCACTGTATATGGGGGGTGGGTGCTACCTCATGAGGGTCAGGGCTCTTGGAAAGCTGGATGACTATAACCTGTGACTGTAGCCTTACTTGGCGCGGCCCCTGTGTTTTGTTCCAGGCCCCTGGCTGACCCGGTCACAGCCTGTATTGTGGTCAGGTCGGGGTGTAAGGTGACCCAGGCCCTGCTGCCAGCTCTGGAGCACACACCCACTGCATGCAGCCAAGTGCAGGGACTTTGTCCGCTCCCTGTCCAGCTGATCTCTGCACTGATCTGGGTTTTGCATTTGTTCTATGTTTTTGAGACTCTGCACTGGGGGAGGGATGGAGGCCTGTACCCTCTGCTGTTACATCATGTCTTATCCTCCAGAGCTGCACTCACTATTCTGCTAGCTTTCTCACACACAATACTTTGTTAACCTCTGCTGGTTCAGTGTTGCAGTGTGGGATAACTTCTTCCACTTTTCTCTATGAGGGTGTCTGTGGGGGGGTCACCACCTGCAGAGCGATGGATCAGGAGAGGTGGCTGATAGTTTGGTGCCCAACCGCTGGGATGATATGTCTGTGGTTGGAATACAGCTCAGCCGGTTAGGATGTAGTTGTGGCGCCAGGGCTAGCTCAGCACACAGGTGTGGTGTTGTACCTGCACCCAATGGTCGGTGACCTGCCGGGCTGTGATTGGTCTCTTGTCTCGGTGGTCCTGAGTGGGAAGATGACCCACCCGGACCTTCGGTACCGCCACCCACAGAAAGGGGAGAGTAATGGTGCGTTTACACAGATTTATCTGACAGATTTCTGCAGCCAAAGCCAGGACTATAAACAGGGAACAGGTCAAAAAGGAAAGACTGGGATTTCTCCTTTTCAAATCCATTCCTGGTTTTGGCTTCAAAAATTTGTCAGATAAATCTGTGAAACGCACAATTACCCAAGGAAGGTGTAGCCGGAATGTGTAGGTGCTGGTGCAATGATCACTGAGGCCCAGTAGAATAAATAGTGTCTTTACTGATAAGTCTCTTACAATACAGAGTAACTCTTTACTGGGTGACTTCTGTGATACAGACTTGAGTTTACTGAATCTGTTTGATGCTTAAAGGGGAACTCCACATAAGGAAAGTTTGTCTTCTATTAAGTTATATAGATGTATCTACACAATGTATTCCCGTATCTGTACGGTTTTGCCTCACTGGTAGCTGATAGAAATTCAGGAAGTGAAGAAAAATTGGTCTGTGCCAAATCAAATTGTCTTCTGCTCTCCCCTCTTAGGAGCAAAACTTCCAGGCCTCTGTCTCATAGTGTTTGCTGAGAACGGGTTGATGATGCAGACAGGGGCCAGGGTGTGATGTCACAGGAGGTGGGGCTGGATCCTCCCCAATCCCCTGAGTGATTCACAATCTCTGACCGGCCAGAAGCAGCTGCTGCACTGATTTCACTGATGTGCAGTGAAATTAGGGCTGTGTTCACACATGTTGGAGTTTCATTGCAGTACGTCAGCGTATTCACAAAAATGATGCAGTAACACAATGAAATGATGCTAAATAGCAGAGAGGATCAGAGCCGGCACTGACAATCCCACCTGGGGGAAAAAATGAGGTATAAACATAATATAATATCGCATGTAAGATAATATCGTATAAATTCCTTATTGTGGGGCTCAACTTCAAAGATAAAAGATGCTCAATCATAATGTGTGCGTGGAGATGAAAAGAAAAAATAAGTTTTTTTTACTTTATTCCAATATCAGCGTTACAGGTAGAGAATACAGTGTGCTGTGTGGTGTTACAGGTAGAGAATACAGCGTGCTGTGTGGTGTTACAGGTAGAGAATACAGCGTGCTGTGTGGTGTTACAGGTAGAGAATACAGTGTGCTGTGTGGTGTTACAGGTAGAGAATACAGTGTGCTGTGTGGTGTTACAGGTAGAGAATACAGTGTGCTGTGTGGTGTTACAGGTAGAGAATACAGCGTGCTGTGTGGTGTTACAGGTAGAGAATACAGTGCTGTGTGGTGTTACAGGGAGAGAATACAGCGTGCTGTGTGGTGTTACAGGTAGAGAATACAGCGTGCTGTGTGGTGTTACAGGTAGAGAATATAGCGTGCTGTGTGGTGTTACAGGTGGAGAATACAGCGTGCTGTGTGGTGTTACAGGTAGAGAATACAGCGTGCTGTGTGGTGTTACAGGTAGAGAATACAGGGTGCTGTGTGGTGTTACAGGTAGAGAATACAGTGCTGTGTGGTGTTACAGGTAGAGAATACAGTGTGCTGTGTGGTGTTACAGGTAGAGAATACAGTGCTCTGTGTGGTGTTACAGGTAGAGAATACAGTGCTGTGTGGTGTTACAGGTAGAGAATACAGCGTGCTGTGTGGTGTTACAGGTAGAGAATACAGCGTGCTGTGTGGTGTTACAGGTAGAGAATACAGCGTGCTGTGTGGTGTTACAGGTAGAGAATACAGGGCTGTGTGGTGTTACAGGTAGAGAATACAGTGTGCTGTGTGGTGTTACAGGTAGAGAATACAGTGTGCTGTGTGGCGTTACAGGTAGAGAATACAGCGTGCTGTGTGGTGTTACAGGGAGAGAATACAGTGTGCTGTGTGGTGTTACAGGTAGAGAATACAGTGTGCTGTGTGGCGTTACAGGTAGAGAATACAGCGTGCTGTGTGGTGTTACAGGTAGAGAATACAGTGTGGTGTTACAGGGAGAGAATACAGTGTGCTGTGTGGTGTTACAGGTAGAGAATACATTGTGCTGTGTGGTGTTACAGGTAGAGAATACAGTGTGCTGTGTGGTGTTACAGGTAGAGAATACAGTGCTGTGTGGTGTTACAGGTAGAGAATACAGTGCTGTGTGGTGTTACAGGGAGAGAATACAGCGTGCTGTGTGGTGTTACAGGGAGAGAATACAGCGTGCTGTGTGGTGTTACAGGTAGAGAATACAGCGTGCTGTGTGGTGTTACAGGTAGAGAATACAGCGTGCTGTGTGGTGTTACAGGTAGAGAATACAGCGTGCTGTGTGGTGTTACAGGTAGAGAATACAGCGTGCTGTGTGGTGTTACAGGTAGAGAATACAGCGTGGTGTTACAGGTAGAGAATACAGCGTGCTGTGTGGCGTTACAGGTAGAGAATACAGCGTGCTGTGTGGTGTTACAGGTAGAGAATACAGTGCGCTGTGTGGCGTTACCTGGGTGTAGGTAAGTGTGTGAAGTTTTCCGGTGTCACTTACACTGCAAGATAGAGTACGTAGACTTTGGTTACAGCAGCTTTGCTCTATCTGGGTCAGTTCCTCTGTCTAGATACCGCACTGCACTGTTCTCATCGTGGGCTGGAGGGATCTGACTTGTCCTCCTTTACTTCTTGACACTGCATAGTGTGTAGTTATAGCTTGTAGAAAGAGAGTCTGGAATACACGTGCGTCTGTCCACTATGGCAGCAGGGATGCCTTATCTGTGTCTCTCCTACTCAGAGAATCAGTGGGAAACTAACTAGGTCACTGACACTACATTTCCTCTCCCCCAAGTGACTACTTCCTACAGGGTGTGTAAGGGTTCCTGTGAGTGGTGGAGAAGAGAGTGGGCAGATAATGGGGGACAGAATCACATAACAAAAACAGTAACTCTTCAGTGACTACAGGTGTGCAATACATATAAAGTCACAAAGGCTGACATCTGGTGGTGAAACTCGTATACAGCCTCATCACCCCCTTACTTTAGAGTATAAGGTTTTTGTGACAGGTGTCAGACTAGGGACACCACAATAGGGTCCATACCGATCTGTGTCAATGGTGCGAGCTACGTTTTCCTGGTTTCTTTTCATCCCATTTAGGCTTTAGAGTGTACTTGTTTTGATTTGTTTTTCCATTGACTTTAGTTATAGAAAAGTATTTTTATTTTTTTATTTTTTTTATAGTGTCCAAAAAAACATGGTCGACAACTTTCTATGCGTTTTTAGCATATAATCGGCTAAAGGTCACTGATCCCTATATACAGCTTCCCCCCCACCATGGAGGGACACTGTGTATTCTGGTGACCCGCTGTGACATCTGTGATCTATGTATCCAAGAAACCCAAAAAATTTGAAGAACATGGCTGTTTTCTTAAAAAAATAAAAAACGCGGCAGCAGAATAGTGAGTGCAGCTCTGCAGGGTAAGACATGATGCATGATGTAATAGCAGAATAGTGAGTGCAGCTCTGGAGGATAGGACAGGATGTAACAGCAGAATAGTGAGTGCAGCTCTGAAGGATAGGACAGGATGTAACAGCAGAATAGTGAGTGCAGCTCTGGAGGTATTATTAGATAGTAGACAGGATGGAGCAGTGCACAGTCCCTGTAGTAAACAGACCATGTGTGGTCCCTATTATCGCAGTTTCCGCCCTGGATCGCACACGGTCGCAGGAGACATTATGTGCTGTTCGTACGTCACCCGGTGTCACCTAGGAAAGGTTGAGCCTGGGGCGCTGCTGCGGGGAGTAAATAGTCTATTTGTGCTGTGGCCTCCGTGTGTTTTGTTTCTTGGCCGAGTTTAAAATCCACAAAAGATTGAGAATATCGAACAAACAGCGGCGCACCCACCGCCCCCGCCCACTGTGCGACATGGAAAGTGCGAAGCAGTGCCAGAGAGCGCCCCGGAACCACCATCACATTGTACCTAGGGAAAGGGAAATATTTATACAGTCATCTCTAGAGCTGCACTCACTATTCTGCTGTTACACCATGTCTCATCCTCCAGAGCTGCACTCACTATTCTGCTGTTACACCATGTCTCATACTCCAGAGCTGCACTCACTATTCTGCTGTTACATCGTGTCTCATCCTCCAGAGCTGCACTCACTATTCTGCTGTTACACCAGGTCTAATCCTCCAGAGCTGCACTTACTATTCTGCTGTTACATCGTGTCTCATCCTCCAGAGCTGCACTCACTATTCTGCTGTTACATCGTGTCTCATCCTCCAGAGCTGCACTCACTATTCTGCTGTTACACCATGTCTCATCCTCCAGAGCTGCACTCACTATTCTGCTGTTACATTGTGTCTCATCCTCCAGAGCTGCACTCACTATTCTGCTGTTACATCGTGCCTCATCCTCCAGAGCTGCACTTACTATTCTGCTGTTACATTGTGTTTCATCCTCCAGAGCTGCACTCACTATTCTGCTGTTACAACATGTCTCATCCTCCAGAGCTGCACTCACTATTCTGCTGTTACATTGTGTCTCATCCTCCAGAGCTGCACTCACTATTCTGCTGTTACATCATGTCTCATCCTCCAGAGCTGTACTCACTATTTTGCTGTTACATCGTGCCTCATCCTCCAGAGCTGTACTCACTATTCTGCTTCTGTGGTGTACCCCCAGTGTGATGTTATATCGGAGGTGCAGCCAGTCACTTGCTAGGTGTTGTAATGTGACGCCACTCCGGAGGTGGATAGCCGAGATATAGCCGGACCTTGGAATGTTGTCACATGACGCCAGTGCCAGGTGGGCACACAGGTGTGAGGGCACGCCTGCTGTTATTTTACAAGGCCGTTTGTACCCTTCTCCCCTGTGGTCGGTGTCCTGCCGGGTTGCTACTGGGTCCCTTGGGGTTATGTCACAGATGGCCAGAGTGATGATAGGACCCACCACCCACAGAAAGGGGAGAATGTCCAAAGGTTGCGGTGTGTGCTGTGTCGGTGGTGGTGAATAATCACAGAGTCTCTGATAATAGTTAAGTCGGTTTACTACATGTAAATGTGCAGCAGGTGATACAGGAGGGACAGTATGAGGTTTCTGAGACACATTTGACAAAGTTCTCAATAAACACTTGACAACAGAACGACCAGATCTGTAGGGTAAGTGCGGCGTAGGATATAGTCGTGTTGGTTGCGTTGTGCTGAGTAATACGATAGGTAGAGTAGCAGAGAGGAGGATTCCGTTAGAGTCTCAACCCATGTAGTAGTGTGCTCTGCAGGGAGGTTGGAGGATGAGGTAGAATACTTAGAAGAACACCTGTGACCGTGTATTGACCTTTGACTTCAGTCTTCACACCACCTTATGCCCACTAGACTCGGCTGAACCTTCCTAATGGGTGACACAGGGCCCAGACCTTGTTATCTGGGATGAGCGGAATGCTGAGGGTTCCCTGCTGACACCCACGCTGCGAGATAGAGTTCATAGGCTTACTGCAACTTTGCTCTGTCCGGATCAGTTCCCAGCTCTATTGCTCTATTGTGGATACTGTCCTGCTCTGTGACTTCTCCTTGTCCTCGGCGTGGGTTGTCTCTGGCTTGTCCTCTCCTATGAGGAGTTTAACAGTGCATAGTGCTTTGTTACTAGTGAAGAAGTTGTTAGCAGTGTGCTGTCTTGCGTCCTTCCCATGTTTGGTACTGACAAAGACTGACCCTTTTGGGGTACAGGGACCTGGCAGAGGTCCAGGGCCCAGATAGGACCACTGTGGAGAGCTATCTGGCTCGTGTCCTTCCTCCACAACATCCAGAACAAAAGACCTAGCTCCTCTTCCACCCATGTGACTTACTTCCTCCCCAGTGTGTTAGGTGCGCTGTGAGTGGGTGGAAGAGTGCAATAGAAGAAGAAAGAGAGGAGATGATAGAACAGAAGACAGCAGCAATCCTTCAGCTGTGCAGTTTCCATATACATATACATAATACAGCGACATCTAAAGGCGAACTTTAGTACTATTTTCATCGCCATACTAATACAATAAGTATAGACTTTTGCGAAGGGTGTATAAACCTGCAACACCCCTAGTGCGACACCACACTGTTACACCATGTCTCATCCTCCAGAACTGTACTCACTCTGTTGCCACTATACAGTGATTGCTTACAACACCACATCTCATACAATGCACTAGGCAGCTTTCAGATTTATTGGTAGAATAGTGAGTGCAGCTCTAGAGGATAAGACATGATGTAACAGCAGAATAGTGAGTGCTGCTCTGGAGGATGAGACATGATGTAACAGCAGAATAATGAGTGCAGCTCTGGAGGATGAGACATGGTGTAACAGCAGAATAGTGAGTGCAGCTCTGGAGGATGAGACATGATGGAGCAGAATAGTGAGTGCAGCTCTGGAGGATTAGAGGTGTGTTAGCGCTATGGATCTTGCGGGTTCTGTCTCGGGACTTTCCTCTTCCTCCTCCTGGCGGTCCTGAGCTCTGGTGTTAGTCGCTGCGCTGACCCCGTATAAACCTGCACAGGGCTGAGAATCTCCAGAGTAACTGAGACGCTTTTAATGAAATAATCCTCTAAATGCAAAATCACAGAAAATAACAAAACCTCCAGGCGGAGAGGATGGAGCCAAATCTGGGCCGCAGATCCCGGCGTCGCCTCTCTGTGCACCTGGCAGCGGCCACACTGGATGGAGATTAGCGCTATGACTGATAGGACAGGGTCACTGTGAGGAGAGGGTAGTTGAAGGGGAACTCCACTCACAGGAGCCCAGGGTGACAACTGATCACACATGATATACAGGCTCTTTGTCTGATTACGTCATCATATTATACATTAGTGATGTCATACAGGGGGGTATACAGGTAGCAGGCCTGTGACTACCTCTCTATACACAGGATATACGGGGGGCGGGGCTGTGACTACCTCTCTATACACAGGATATACAGGTAGCAGGCCTGTGACTACCTCTCTATACACAGGATATACAGGGGGCGGGGCTGTGACTACCTCTCTATACACAGGAAATACGGGGGGCGGGGCTGTGACTACCTCTCTATACACAGGATATACGGGGGCGGGGCTGTGACTACCTCTCTATACACAGGATATACAGAGGGCGGGGCTGTGACTACCTCTATACAAAGGATAAACAGGGGGGTGGGGCTGTAACTACCTCTCTATACACATGACATACAGGGGGCGGGGCTGTGACTACCTCTATATACATGATATACAGGGGGCTGTGACTACCTCTCTACACAGGATATACAGGGGGTGGGGCAGTGACTACCTCTCTATACACAGGATATACAGGGGGCGGGGCTGTGACTACCTCTCTATACACAGTATATACAGGGGGCGGGGCTGTGACTACCTCTATGCACATAATATACAGGAGGCTGGGCTGTGACTACCTCTCTATACACAGGATATACAGGGGGTGGGGCTGTGACTACCTCTCTATACACAGGATATACAGGGGGCGGGGCTGTGACTACCTCTATACACAGGATATACAGGGGGCGGGGCTGTGACTACCTCTCTATACACAGTATATACGGGGGGCGGGGCTGTGACTACCTCTATGCACATAATATACAGGAGGCTGGGCTGTGACTACCTCTCTATACACAGGATATACAGGGGGCGGGGCTGTGACTACCTCTCTATACACAGGATATACAGGGGGCGGGGCTGTGACTACCTCTCTATACACAGGATATACAGGGGGCGGGCCTGTGACTACCTCTCTATACACAGGATATACAGGGGGCGGGTCTGTGACTACCTCTATACACAGGATATACAGGGGGCGGGGCTGTGACTACCTCTCTATACACAGGATATACAGGGGGCGGGGCTGCACTACCTCTCTATACACAGGGGGCGGGGCTGTAACTACCTCTCTATACACATGACATACAGGGGGCGGGGCTGTGACTACCTCTATATACATGATATACAGGGGGCGGGGCTGTGACTACCTCTCTATACACAGGATATACAGGGGGTGGGGCTGTGACTACCTCTCTATACACAGGATATACAGGGGGCGGGGCTGTGACTACCTCTATATACATGATATACAGGGGGCGGGGCTGTGACTACCTCTCTATACACAGGATATACAGGGGGTGGGGCTGTGACTACCTCTCTATACACAGGATATACAGGGGCGGGGCTGTGACTACCTCTATACACAGGATATACAGGGGGCGGGGCTGTGACTACCTCTCTATACACAGGATATACAGGGGGCGGGGCTGTGACTACCTCTCTATACACAGGATATACAGGGGGTGGGGCTGTGACTACCTTTCTATACACAGGATATACAGGGGGCGGGGCTGTGACTACCTCTCTATACACAGGATATACAGGGGGTGGGGCTGTGACTACCTCTCTATACACATGACATACAGGGGGCAGGGCTGTGACTACCTCTCTATACACAGGATATACAGGGGGCGGGGCTGTGACTACCTCTCTATACACAGGATATACAGGGGGCGGGGCTGTGACTACCTCTCTATACATATGACATACAGGGGGCGGGGCTGTGACTACCTCTATATACACATGATATACAGGGGGCGGGGCTGTGACTACCTCTCTATACACATGATATACAGGGGGCTGGGCTGCGACTACCTCTCTATACATATGACATACAGGGGGCGGGGCTGTGACTACCTCTCTATACACAGGGTATATGGGGGGGCTGTGACTACCTCTCTATACACAGGATATACAGGGGCGGGGCTGTGACTACCTCTCTATACATGATATACAGGGGGCGGGGCTGTGACTACCTCTCTATACACATGACGTACAGGGGGCGGGGCTGTGACTACCTGTCCATTGCCTGATGGATGTAGAATACCTTCTGCTCCCCAGTCATTCAGCATTGTGTCCAGGAGGTGTATATACTGTATATATGGTCCGCTTTCCTGTATATATAGTGGCTATGGCACAGTGTGGCACAGCTGAGCTGTAGGCGTGCGCGGTGTGCGTCTTTGAAGCTGTTCTTATCGTGTTCCTTGTGTGTGGGATGTGTCACCTCCAGCTCCTCAGGGGGCGCCAGGTGTGAGCTCAGGTGACCTCTTGTTTACCTGTTAATCCCCTGGAGGATCCCGGGGCGTCTCCTTGTGTCATAAACCAAAGAGCCCCCAGGGGGCGCCCCCCAGCTCTCCGCACATCCTGAAAGGTGATGTCCACCAGTCCCTTCCCTGCGGTGCTGAGTGTCAGTCTTTCCTGTCCTTCTGTCATTCTTTTCATGTATCTGGAGGAATGTTCTGGGATATGAGAGTATCAGGTGACTACAATTTATTACTCTCTGGTATCAGCCATGGGGGAAAGGAGTGGACCTAAATACCAGATGGGGAACAGAGGGGGCCCAACACCTATATAAGGGGAAGGAGATAACCTGACTACTATGTTGGGACACACTGGGACCTAACTATTATATGGGGGCACAGGGGACCTAACTACACAATGGGGATACAGAGGAGTCTAAGTACTATAAGAGGGCACAGGGGGAACTGACTACTATAAGGGGACACAGAGGAGCCTAAGTACTATATGAGGGCACAGGGGGGAACTGACTACTATAAGGGCACACAGAGGAGCCTAAGTACTATATGAGGGCACAGGGGGAACTGACTACTATAAGGGGACACAGAGGGGCCTAAGTACTATATGAGGGCACAGGGGGAACTGACTACTATAAGGGCACACAGAGGAGCCTAAGTACTATATGAGGGCACAGGGGGAACTGACTACTATAAGGGGACACAGAGGCGCCTAAGTACTATATGAGGGCACAGGGGGAACTGACTACTATAAGGGGATACAGAGGGGCCTAAGTATTATATGAGGGCACAGGGGGGACCTGACTACTATAAGGGGATACAGAGGAGCCTAAGTACTATATGAGGGCACAGGGGGGACCTGACTACTATAAGGGGATACAGAGGGGCCTAAGTACTATATGAGGGCACAGGGGGGACCTGACTACTATAAGGGGACACAGAGGCGACCTGACTACTAAAAGGGGATACAAAGGGGCAAGAGTGGGGGCAAAGGAGACCTACGTGGCTTAGAGGGACTCCTACAAACCTACTGAGGAGTGAGAGATAAGAGCGCATGTGACTCCTGACTGTCCTCTGCAGCTGGCTCCACCTGTGCATGCTGTCAGTGAATGTGCCCTGCAGACAGGACATGCTGTGTGCTCTCCATTGTGTACTGTGCCGCAGGTCTGTACACACAGCATTGTCACCTCACACCTGCCCTGGGTGTAACACAACAGGATCCGTCACCCCCCTGCAGCACCACAATCGTATTACTAATGCCAGATGTCAGTGCCAAGTGCAGCGGGAGGAAGACGCAACAGGAAAATCAGTTTCCTTATAGTAAAGAGATGGCTGGTGAATTTCCTGAAGAACCAGGATGAACCTGCTGTAACCTAAGAGCCCTGCAGTACCAACCATCACACATAGGGGCAGTACAGAGCACATCCCAGCCAGGGGCGTAGCTACGATTCATGGGGCCCTATAGCAAGAAATTGTACAGGCCCCCCTCCCCCCTTGGATGCACATACTCACCTGACCAAGCGTATATCGGCGGTGTTTTGTTCACCCAGATCTCGGGCACATGAATGACATTACTCGCCCACCAGGGAGCTGGGAGAAGGAACGCTGATGGCCTGTGCTGGGTCAGGTGTGTGCATGGGGGGTGAGGCCTCTTGTGGCTGGAAGTGCAATGCAGCCTCCAGCCACAAGAGAGACAGACAGCGCAGGAAGCCCTGTCAGTGGTGGCAGATATGGGCCGTGCTGGACTGGAGTACACGGGGCCCACCAGAGGGATTACTGCTGATGGATCACCTTCCTTCTGTACAGAGGGATTACTGCTGATGGATCACCTTCCTTCTGTACAGGGATTACTGCTGATGGATCACCTTCCTTCTGTACAGGGATTACTGCTGATGGATCACCTTCCTTCTGTACAGAGGGATTACTGCTGATGGATCACCTTCCTTCTATACAGAGGGATTACTGCTAATGGATCACCTTCCTTCTGTACAGGGATTACTGCTGATGGATCACCTTCCTTCTGTACAGGGATTACTGCTGATGGATCACCTTCCTTCTGTACAGGGATTACTGCTGATGGATCACCTTCCTTCTATACAGAGGGATTACTGCTAATGGATCACCTTCCTTCTGTACAGAGGGATTACTGCTGATGGATCACCTTCCTTCTGTACAGGGATTACTGCTGATGGATCACCTTCCTTCTGTACAGGGATTACTGCTAATGGATCACCTTCCTTCTGTACAGAGGGATTACTGCTGATGGATCACCTTCCTTCTATACAGAGGGATTACTGCTAATGGATCACCTTCCTTCTGTACAGAGGGATTACTGCTGATGGATCACCTTCCTTCTATACAGAGGGATTACTGCTGATGGATCACCTTCCTTCTATACAGAGGGATTACTGCTAATGGATCACCTTCCTTCTGTACAGAGGGATTACTGCTGATGGATCACCTTCCTTCTATACAGAGGGATTACTGCTAATGGATCACCTTCCTTCTGTACAGAGGGATTACTGCTGATGGATCACCTTCCTTCTATACAGAGGGATTACTGCTAATGGATCACCTTCCTTCTGTACAGAGGGATTACTGCTGATGGATCACCTTCCTTCTGTACAGAGGGATTACTTCTGATGGATCACCTTCCTTCTGTACAGGGATTACTGCTGATGGACCACCTTCCTTCTGTACAGGGATTACTGCTGATGGATCACCTTCCTTCTATACAGAGGGATTACTGCTAATGGATCACCTTCCTTCTGTACAGAGGGATTACTGCTGATGGATCACCTTCCTTCTGTACAGGGATTACTGCTGATGGATCACCTTCCTTCTGTACAGGGATTACTGCTAATGGATCACCTTCCTTCTGTACAGAGGGATTACTGCTGATGGATCACCTTCCTTCTATACAGAGGGATTACTGCTAATGGATCACCTTCCTTCTGTACAGAGGGATTACTGCTGATGGATCACCTTCCTTCTATACAGAGGGATTACTGCTGATGGATCACCTTCCTTCTATACAGAGGGATTACTGCTAATGGATCACCTTCCTTCTGTACAGAGGGATTACTGCTGATGGATCACCTTCCTTCTATACAGAGGGATTACTGCTAATGGATCACCTTCCTTCTGTACAGAGGGATTACTGCTGATGGATCACCTTCCTTCTATACAGAGGGATTACTGCTAATGGATCACCTTCCTTCTGTACAGAGGGATTACTGCTAATGGATCACCTTCCTTCTGTACAGAGGGATTACTGCTGATGGATCACCTTCCTTCTGTACAGAGGGATTACTTCTGATGGATCACCTTCCTTCTGTACAGGGATTACTGCTGATGGACCACCTTCCTTCTGTTCAGGGATTACTGCTGATGGATCACCTTCCTTCTGTACAGGGATTACTGCTGATGGATCACCTTCCTTCTGTACAGAGGGATTACTGCTGATGGATCACCTTCCTTCTGTACAGGGATTACTGCTGATGGACCACCTTCCTTCTGTACAGGGATTACTGCTGATGGATCACCTTCCTTCTGTACAGGGATTACTGCTGATGGATCACCTTCCTTCTGTACAGAGGGATTACTGCTGATGGATCACCTTCCTTCTGTACAGGGATTACTGCTGATGGATCACCTTGACTACTATAAGGGGACACAGAGGGGCCTAAGTACTATATGAGGGCACAGGGGGAACTGACTACTATAAGGGGATACAGAGGGGCCTAAGTATTATATGAGGGCACAGGGGGAACTGACTACTATAAGGGGATACAGAGACCTTCCTTCTGTACAGAGGGATTACTGCTGATGGATCACCTTCCTTCTATACAGAGGGATTACTGCTAATGGATCACCTTCCTTCTGTACAGAGGGATTACTGATGATGGATCACCTTCCTTCTGTACAGGGATTACTGCTGATGGATCACCTTCCTTCTGTACAGGGATTACTGCTAATGGATCACCTTCCTTCTGTACAGAGGGATTACTGCTGATGGATCACCTTCCTTCTATACAGAGGGATTACTGCTAATGGATCACCTTCCTTCTGTACAGAGGGATTACTGCTGATGGATCACCTTCCTTCTGTACAGGGATTACTGCTGATGGACCACCTTCCTTCTGTACAGGGATTACTGCTGATGGATCACCTTCCTTCTATACAGAGGGATTACTGCTAATGGATCACCTTCCTTCTGTACAGAGGGATTACTGCTGATGGATCACCTTCCTTCTGTACAGGGATTACTGCTGATGGATCACCTTCCTTCTGTACAGGGATTACTGCTAATGGATCACCTTCCTTCTGTACAGAGGGATTACTGCTGATGGATCACCTTCCTTCTATACAGAGGGATTACTGCTAATGGATCACCTTCCTTCTGTACAGAGGGATTACTGCTGATGGATCACCTTCCTTCTATACAGAGGGATTACTGCTGATGGATCACCTTCCTTCTATACAGAGGGATTACTGCTAATGGATCACCTTCCTTCTGTACAGAGGGATTACTGCTGATGGATCACCTTCCTTCTATACAGAGGGATTACTGCTAATGGATCACCTTCCTTCTGTACAGAGGGATTACTGCTGATGGATCACCTTCCTTCTATACAGAGGGATTACTGCTAATGGATCACCTTCCTTCTGTACAGAGGGATTACTGCTGATGGATCACCTTCCTTCTGTACAGGGATTACTGCTGATGGACCACCTTCCTTCTGTACAGGGATTACTGCTGATGGATCACCTTCCTTCTGTACAGGGATTACTGCTGATGGATCACCTTCCTTCTGTACAGGGATTACTGCTGATGGATCACCTTCCTTCTGTACAGAGGGATTACTGCTGATGGATCACCTTCCTTCTGTACAGGGATTACTGCTGATGGACCACCTTCCTTCTGTACAGGGATTACTGCTGATGGATCACCTTCCTTCTGTACAGGGATTACTGCTGATGGATCACCTTCCTTCTGTACAGAGGGATTACTGCTGATGGATCACCTTCCTTCTGTACAGGGATTACTGCTGATGGATCACCTTGACTACTATAAGGGGACACAGAGGGGCCTAAGTACTATATGAGGGCACAGGGGGAACTGACTACTATAAGGGGATACAGAGGGGCCTAAGTATTATATGAGGGCACAGGGGGAACTGACTACTATAAGGGGATACAGAGACCTTCCTTCTGTACAGAGGGATTACTGCTGATGGATCACCTTCCTTCTATACAGAAGGATTACTGCTAATGGATCACCTTCCTTCTGTACAGAGGGATTACTGCTGATGGATCACCTTCCTTCTGTACAGGGATTACTGCTGATGGATCACCTTCCTTCTGTACAGGGATTACTGCTAATGGATCACCTTCCTTCTGTACAGAGGGATTACTGCTGATGGATCACCTTCCTTCTATACAGAGGGATTACTGCTAATGGATCACCTTCCTTCTGTACAGAGGGATTACTGCTGATGGATCACCTTCCTTCTGTACAGGGATTACTGCTGATGGACCACCTTCCTTCTGTACAGGGATTACTGCTGATGGATCACCTTCCTTCTGTACAGGGATTACTGCTGATGGATCACCTTCCTTCTGTACAGAGGGATTACTTCTGATGGATCACCTTCCTTCTGTACAGAGGGATTACTGCTGATGGATCACCTTCCTTCTGTACAGGGATTACTGCTGATGGATCACCTTCCTTCTGTACAGAGGGATTACTGCTGATGGATCACCTTCCTTCTGTACAGGGATTACTGCTGATGGATCACCTTCCTTCTATACAGAGGGATTACTGCTAATGGATCACCTTCCTTCTGTACAGAGGGATTACTGCTGATGGACCACCTTCCTTCTGTACAGGGATTACTGCTGATGGATCACCTTCCTTCTGTATAGGGATTACTGCTGATGGATCACCTTCCTTCTGTACAGAGGGATTACTGCTGATGGACCACCTTCCTTCTGTATAGGGATTACTGCTGATGGATCACCTTCCTTCTGTACAGAGGGATTACTGCTGATGGATCACCTTCCTTCTGTACAGAGGGATTACTGCTGATGGATCACCTTCCTTCTGTACAGGGATTACTGCTGATGGATCACCTTCCTTCTGTACAGGGATTACTGCTGATGGATCACCTTCCTTCTGTACAGGGATTACTGCTGATGGATCACCTTCCTTCTGTACAGAGGGATTACTGCTGATGGATCACCTTCCTTCTGTACAGGGATTACTGCTGATGGATCACCTTCCTTCTGTACAGGGATTACTGCTAATGGATCACCTTCCTTCTGGGAACTGGGTACCCGTGTTCCGGTGCCTGTGGCGGCAGGGGTTAAAAATATAGTATAAAAAAAATATTTTGTTCCCTGCGGGTGCCTAGTGACTGGTACGGCACTGCATATATCATTATATACAGTGTATACCCAGGTTATAGCAGCTGTACATATATAATTATATACAGTATATACCCAGGTTATAGCAGCTGTACATATATAATTATATACAGTGTATACCCAGGTTATAGCAGCTGTACATATATAATTATATACAGTGTATACCCAGGTTATACCAGCTGTACATATATAATTATATACAGTATATACCCAGGTTATAGCAGCTGTACATATATAATTATATACAGTATACTGTATACCCAGGTTATACCAGCTGTACATATATAATTATATACAGTATATACCCAGGTTATACCAGCTGTACATATATAATTATATACAGTATATACCCAGGTTATACCAGCTGTACATATATAATTATATACAGTGTATACGCAGGTTATAGCAGCTGTACAAATATAATTATATACAGTATATACCCAGGGCCGATTCTGGGATTTCTGCCGCCTGAGGCAAACCTCAGGCGGCCGCCCCGAGTGATGGCCGGCCTCCCCACCCCGCAGCCAGCCGCTCACCTGTCCCACGCCGCAGCCGGCCCGCGCTCTCCGCTGTCTCCACATCCCGTCAGGTCCTGCGATGTCACCCTGCAGCTGTCACGGACCTCCAGGCTGTGGTGAGTGAGTGGGGTAATCGGGTTGCGCAGGGCGGCCCAGCGCGTCCCCCACCGACCCCGGGCACTCACCACAGCCTGGAGGTCCGTGACAGCTGCAGGGTGACATCGCGGGACCTGACGGGTTGTGAAGAGCGCGGGCGACGGGACAGGTGAGCGGCCGCTGTCATTTTTGTTAAGTGATACTTAACAAAAATGACAGCAGGGGGGACATAATGCCGCCCCTCTGCCGGACAGCTAAATCTGCCGCCTGAGGCGGAAGGCTCATTCCGCCTCATGGCAGAAGCGGGCCTGTATATACCCAGGTTATACCAGCTGTACATGTATAATTATATACAGGAGATCCCCAGGTTATACCAGCTGTACATATATATTATATACAGGATATACCCAGGTTATACCAGCTGTACATGTATAATTATATACAGGAGATCCCCAGGTTATACCAGTTGTACATATATATTATATACAGTATATACCCAGGTTATACCAGCTGTACATATATAACTATATACAGTATATACTCAGGTTATACCAGCTGTACATATATAATTATATACAGGAGTTCCCCAGGTTATACCAGCTGTACATATATAATTATATACAGTGTATACCCAGGTTATAGCAGGTGTACATATATAATTATATACAGGAGATCCCCAGGTTATACCAGCTGTACATATAGTCAAAATTTACTCACCGAAATTTGTTCTTTTTATTTTTATTTCGTCCTACGGCAGCACAGGTACACAATGGGTTAACTCAGTTTCCTCATCCTGCCAGGCAGAAGGAACAACATGTTTAAATGATTAGAGTAATTAACAATTAAGTGAACTCCATAAAAAGGCCCTAGAGACCACACAATAGCGTGTTTAGTTTGCAGCAATAACAAAATGTATTAGGGTGGGATGCTGTGCTGCCTACGGACTCATAAAAAGAACTAATTTCGGTGAGTAAATTTTGACTTTTTATTTCGTCCTATGGCAGCACAGGTACACATTGGGAAAGCAAAGCAATAGAAATTAAAAGGGGGGGGGGATTTAAGTATAGGACGCCATTTGCAGCACTTTTCTGCCAAAGGACACTCTGCTGTTAGAGATAACATCCAGTTTGTAGTGCCTCACAAAGGTCGATGGTGAAGACCACGTTGCAGCATGGCAAATCTGATCCAATGAACCGTGGGCTAGCTCAGCCCATGATGTTGACGTGGATCGGGTAGAATGTGCCTTGATTCCCAACGAAAGAGGCTGCTCTTGGCGTGAATAACATTCGGCAACGTGACAGAGATGCCTTTGAGGCCGCCTTCCCCTTGTTGGGTCCTTGGAATTGGATGAAGAGAGAATCTGAAGATCTGAAGTTGCTGGTACGATCTAGGTAAGTTAGGATCGGTCTTTTGACATCTAAAAGATGCAGTTTCTCCTCCTCTGCCCCTTGAGGTTTTTTACATAGTGAAGGTAGGATAATCTCCTGATTAATATTGTCCACTGATGCAAATTTGGGTAAGAAGCCTGGTCTGGTCCGTAGAATAAGGCCTTCTTGGTTAATCAGGAGATAAGGCTCTACATGAGAGAGGGCTTGCATCTCTCCAACCCTCTTTGCTGAGACAATCGCCGCCAGGAATAAAGTCTTAAATGACAAGAATTTTATTGAGGCTTCCTGTAGCGGTTCTTCTAAGACCAGGGCTAGATCCCAGGAGGCTACAGGGCTTTTGACCGGTGGCCTAAGATTCTTAATAGCTTTAAAGAATCTGCGCAAAAGAGACTGGTTCGAGAATTTTCCTTCATAAAGATAATTAATAGCGGAGAAGTGCACTTTGAGAGTGTTAAACTCTGGAAGATTCGGGTCCAAGATGTTGTGCTGCGTACACCAAGACTTGAAGACCTTAGAAATCCTGTCGTATACTTTAATAGTGGTAGGCTTTCGGGATGATTCCAGGATATCAATCACGTCACTTGCAAAGTTGAAGGCATTCTTCCATCAGAACCGGGGACCTGGTACCGCTCTGTTTGTTCACATAAAATACCGTAGCCAGGTTGTCTGATTGTATCAGGATATTCTTCTGATGGACCAGGGATGAGAAGTGACGAAGGGCTAGATGAACCGCCCTCCACTCCCTCAGATTGGATGAACTCCGACCCTCCTGGACTGACCATCTCTGCTGGACCCACAGGGTCTCTACATGAGCACCCCAACCTGATTTGGACGCATCTGTCGTGACAACGAGTTGGGGAGCACTGTACAGCGACCTCCCGCAGCAGATTTTGTCTTCTCGCAACCACCAAAGGAGATCTTGCCTGCATTGACCGGAGAGGAACAGAGAATGGTCCAGTCCTGATTGGAGGCGGTTCCACTGAGAG
The DNA here is from genome assembly GCF_027789765.1 of Dendropsophus ebraccatus. Lineage (NCBI taxonomy): Eukaryota > Metazoa > Chordata > Amphibia > Anura > Hylidae > Dendropsophus > Dendropsophus ebraccatus. The sequence continues at coordinate 96,062,760 of NC_091464.1, forward strand.
AGAATCTCGGACTGGAGCAGTCTGATGTGAGACCTCGCCCAAGGCACTGCTTCCAGAGAGGCAGTCATCAGACCTAGGACTCTCATCCCTGTCTTGATGGAATTCTGGGGACTTGATAGAAGAGACCGGACTTCTGAAAACAAATTCCTCTCTCTCTCCTCTGTCAAATAAAGCCTCATCACTGTTGAGTTGATGACGAACCCCAGGAACGTGCAGGATTTTGAAGGGACCAGATTGGATTTCTGCTCGTTGTTGATGAACCCATGGTTCTGGAGAATATCCACTGTGGCTTGAATATGGAGAAGCAGTATCTCTTGAGAGGACGCCTTGATGAACCAGTCGTCCAGGTACGGAAGACAAATATGCCTTGTAACCTGAGGGCTGCTGCTAACACCACGATCACCTTGGTGAATACCCTTGGAGCGGTGGAAAGGCCGAAGGGCAGGCATGTGAATTGCAGATGGGAGATCTTCTTCCCCTGAGAGATCGCTACTCTGAGAAACCTGCGGTGAGATCTGAGTATGGGGATGTGCAGGTACGCATCTTTCAAGTCCAGAGTAGCTGCAAAATCGTCTTGCTGGATGATTGACATAACCGACCTGATGTTCTCCATCTTGAAGTGCCTGCAGTGGATAAATTTGTTTAGGAAGGACAAGTCTACTACCAGACGCCAACTTCCTTCTTTCTTTGGAACGGCAAAAATCCTGGAGTACACGCCAGTACCCCTCTGGTGGAGAGGAACTTGTTCCAATGCCCCTTTGTCTATAAATTCCTGCAAGAGTTTTAGGAGATGGGTTTTTTCTGCGTTGAGAAAGAAAGTGGTTAGAGGGGGATGAGCGAATTCTATAGCGTATCCCCTTGTAATGACTGATCTGACCCAGCTGTCTGTAGTGGTATTGAGCCATGCTTGAGCGAAGTTGGAGAGTCTGGCTCCTACTGGGTGACTTGAAGGCCTGGCGTCATGCTTTCTGGTCTTTATTGTCAGAGAAGTGCTTTTTCTTGAAGCTCGTATTGGAGTCTCCTTTTGGTTTGTAACCACCTTGACTCCTCTGTGGCCAGGTTCTTCTTCCCGCTGGTGACCTGCGGGTCTGCCTACGAAAGGGCCGAAATCTCTTGGTAGGCTTGTAAGCCCGGGGAAAGTCTGACCCCTTGTCTTTGCTGATAGAGTCCAAGATTTTGTCTAGTTGAGGCCCAAACATAGTTTCTGGCTGAAACGGTAATGAGCAAAAGTGATTTTTGGAGGAGATATCTCCCGTCCATTCTTTGATCCAGATGGCTCTTCTTGCAGTTGTAGACATAGTCATCGTTTTAGAACTGAGTTTGAGGGAGTCCAACGGAAAATCTGCAAGAAAATCACAGGCTTTTTAATGTCCGGCATGTCCTCCAAGAGATCTTCATGTGGTACCCCTTTAGCAATGTCTCTGGACAGCTGGCTTAGGGCAAACTCTTAGGGCTCTTGCCACCGGTACTGTAGCCATGGCCGCTTTAGCATTCAACACTGCGGTCGAATAAATGCGCTTCAAAGAAGCTTCCACCCTTCTATCAAGGGGTTCTTTCAGGAGAGAGGATTCCTCCATAGGGAACACCGCTTTTTTGCATAACTGTGTAACGGCCAAGTCCACTTTCGGTGGGTTCTCCCATGCTGCAGAACACTTGGGGTCAAGTTTATAAACAGCTTTGAAGCGAGCACTGGCTTCCGACTTTTTGTCTGGCCTAGGCCAGTCCATCTCCATAAATTCTTTCAACAGCTCATGGGACGGCAGAACGCGATGAGGAGTACTGGGGAAATAAAAAAGTCCTTCTTTCTTAGGTAACCCACTTCAATAGTGCTTTTTACCGATGTTATCAGTGAGCTGGCATCATCTTTCTTAAATAGAAAGAAATCTTCTGGAGCCCCCGTATCCGAATCTGAGGAGACCACTTCCCCTTCAGACAACACCATCCTGTCTGAATCCGATGAAGAAGATGGTTTTCTTTCTGTTTTACGTTTCTTTACAGATTTAGAAGTAGATGCTTCATTAAATACATCAGAAATCTTGGATTTAAACCAGCCAAAAAAATTCTGAGCTTCAGACTGAAAGTTAGAACCTTCTCTAGGCGTAGCGCAGATATCACAGATATGGGATGAAGACTCATCCGGCAGTGGTTGATCACAATTGGAGCACATTCTGTGCTCCTTCGCTTGCCTGAATGATCTCTGGTAGACATCTAAAAATATAACAGAGATAAGAAACGTAGCATAGTAATGCGGCTCAATCAGCAAGAAGCAGTATAAGAACGCAGGGAAACACAAAAAAACTTTTTGGAAATACCTTGCATCTAACAGTGAGTGCTCCCGGCAGAGTGCTGGCAAAGGCAGCCGCCCGCCAGCACAGTTAAATACAAAATGCCATAACCCGGGAGACACCCTGGCGCAGGCGCAGACCGGAGGCCGATCGCGCATGCGCAGTACCTGGTCTGACGTAGCAGCCAATCCGGACACTGCCTCAGGTACCGGGATCCCGCCCACTTCTCCTCCGTGACGAGGCCTGATGCGAATCCAGCATGGAGGAGGCAGCGCTTGGAATATCCCTAGCAGCATGGTCGAACGCCGGGAGTCAGTTTGAGATGAACTCCCACCGGCGGACCGCACAGCGGAAGTCAGCGGACCCCCGCAGACAGAGCCACTGCGCCTCCCCGGTCACCAAGCGATAGCTGGGACGCCTCAACTGAACAGGTGAACTGACAGGAGAACGGGGGATGACAGGCTTTCTCAGGGTCCTGAACGGCACTGTCGCTGCACATACATGTAAGAGTGGAGAGGGACGACTCCTTTCCCTCCTGCCTGCAGAAGAAACTAAACACGCTATTGTGTGGTCTCTAGGGCCTTTTTATGGAGTTCACTTAATTGTTAATTACTCTAATCATTTAAACATGTTGTTCCTTCTGCCTGGCAGGATGAGGAAACTGAGTTAACCCATTGTGTACCTGTGCTGCCGTAGGACGAAATAAAAATAATTATATACAGTATATACCCAGGTTATACCATCTGTACATTTATAATTATATACAGTATATACACAGGTTATACCAGCTGTACATATATAATTATATACAGGAGATCCCCAGGTTATACCAGCTGTACATATATAATTATATACAGTCTATACCCAGGTTATACCAGCTGTACATATATAATTATATACAGGAGATCCCCAGGTTATACCAGCTGTACATGTATAATGATTTACAGAATATACCCAGGTTATACCAGCTGTACATATATAATTATATACAGTCTATACCCAGGTTATACCAGCTGTACATATATAATTATATACAGGAGATCCCCAGGTTATACCAGCTGTACATGTATAATGATTTACAGAATATACCCAGGTTATACCAGCTGTACATATATAATTCTATACAGTTTATACCAGCTGTACATATATAATTATATACAGGAGATCCCCAGGTTATACCAGCTGTACATATATAATTATATACAGTCTATACCCAGGTTATACCAGCTGTACATATATAATTATATACAGGAGATCCCCAGGTTATACCAGCTGTACATGTATAATGATTTACAGAATATACCCAGGTTATACCAGCTGTACATATATAATTATATACAGTCTATACCCAGGTTATACCAGCTGTACATATATAATTATATACAGGAGATCCCCAGGTTATACCAGCTGTACATGTATAATGATTTACAGAATATACCCAGGTTATACCAGCTGTACATATATAATTCTATACAGTTTATACCAGCTGTACATATATAATTATATACAGTATATACCCAGGTTATACCAGCTGTACATATATAATTATATACAGTGTATCCCCAGGTTATACTAGCTGTACATATATAATTATATACAGGAGATCCCCAGGTTATACCAGCTGTACATATATAATTATATACAGTATACACCCAGGTTATACCAGCTGTACATATATAATTATATACAGGAGATCCCCAGGTTATACCAGCTGTACATATATAATTATATACAGGAGAACCCCAGGTTATACTAGCTGTACATATATAATTATACACAGTATATACCCAGGTTATACCAGCTGTACATATATAATTATATACAGGAGATACACAGGTTATATTAGCTGTACATATATAATTATATACAGTATATACCCAGGTTATACCAGCTGTACATATATAATTATATACAGGAGATACACAGGTTATATTAGCTGTACATATATAATTATATACAGTATATACCCAGGTTATACCAGATGTACATATATAATTATATACAGTATATACCAAGGTTATACCAGCTGTACATATATAATTATATACAGGAGATGCCCAGGTTATACCAGCTGCACATATATAATTATACACAGTATATACCCAGGTTATACCAGATGTACATATATAATTATATATAGTATATACCCAGGTTATACCAGCTGTACATATATAATTATATACAGGAGATACACAGGTTATATTAGCTGTACATATATAATTATATACAGTATATACCCAGGTTATACCAGCTGTACATATATAATTATATACAGGAGATACACAGGTTATATTAGCTGTACATATATAATTATATACAGTATATACCCAGGTTATACCAGATGTACATATATAATTATATACAGTATATACCAAGGTTATACCAGCTGTACATATATAATTATATACAGGAGATGCCCAGGTTATACCAGCTGCACATATATAATTATACACAGTATATACCCAGGTTATACCAGATGTACATATATAATTATATATAGTATATACCCAGGTTATACCAGCTGTACATATATAATTATATACAGTATATACCCAGGTTATACCAGATGTACATATATAATTATATACAGTATATACCCAGGTTATACCAGCTGTACATATATAATTATATACAGGAGATCCCCAGGTTATACCAGCTGTACATATATCATTATATACAGTATATACCCAGGTTATACCAGCTGTACATATATCATTATATACAGTATATACCCAGGTTATACCAGCATGCTCCATATCACTATATAGAAGAAGATATATAGCACTCAGGTTATAGCAGCTATTTCATAGTATGTGGAGTCTCTGGCCCTCCCCCTCCCCCGTTGGCGCTGCGCCCTGCAGGTGCCATCCTGAAACCATGAAATGAAAATTCAGCTTTTGGAAACGAAACATTTTCTGTGACGCAGGAAAGTGAGAAATCTGCAGCTGTGGAGCGGTGTATTATATTATTCTATTACACAGAGACCTGCACCCCCTCTCAGCAGTCCCCACAGCCGCCATCCTCCTGCTTCACCTTCTGCCAGATCATGTTACATTTTCATATATATTTTTTATTTAAAAGGGGCATCCAGGATTAGGAAATACATGACTACTTTTATTTTTTGCAAGAGCAGCGCCACCCATGTCCTCAGGTTGTGTGTGGTGTTACAACTCAGCTTCATTCGCTTCAAAGGAACTGACCTGCAATACCAAACCAAACCTTACCACAAGAGTGGAAGTAGCAGACATTTTTAACTAAACCCGGACAATCCCTTTAAATATTAGCACAAAACATCTCAATTTGGAATAGTTTACTAGTTAAAAGATGTGTAATAAAGATCATCGTCATGTGATCAGTATTACCAGGCTCCATCATGTGATCAGTATTGCCAGGCTCCATCATGTGATCAGTATTACCAGGCTGAATCATGTGATCAGTATTACCAGGCTCCATCATGTGATCAGTATTACCAGGCTCCATCATGTGATCAGTATTACCAGGCTCCATCATGTGATCAGTATTACCAGGCTTCATCATGTGATCAGTATTACCAGGCTTCCTCATGTGATCAGTATTGCCAGGCTCCATCATGTGATCAGTATTACCAGGCTGAATCATGTGATCAGTATTACCAGGCTGTATCATGTGATCAGTATTACCAGGCTCCATCATGTGATCAGTATTACCAGGCTTCCTCATGTGATCAGTATTGCCAGGCTCCATCATGTGATCAGTATTACCAGGCTGAATCATGTGATCAGTATTACCAGGCTCCATCATGTGATCAGTATTACCAGGCTGAATCATGTGATCAGTATTACCAGGCTCCATCATGTGATCAGTATTACCAGGCTCCATCATGTGATCAGTATTACCAGGCTCCATCATGTGATCAGTATTACCAGGCTCCATCATGTGATCAGTATTACCAGGCTCCATCATGTGATCAGTGTTACCAGGCTCCATCATGTGATCAGTATTACCAGGCTGTATCATGTGATCAGTATTACCAGGCTCCATCATGTGATCAGTATTACCAGGCTCCATCATGTGATCAGTATTACCAGGCTGTATCATGTGATCAGTATTACCAGGCTCCATCATGTGATCAGTATTACCAGGCTGTATCATGTGATCAGTATTATCAGGCTGAATCATGTGATCAGTGTTACCAGGCTCCATCATGTGATCAGTATTACCAGGCTGTATCATGTGATCAGTATTACCAGGCTCCATCATGTGATCAGTATTACCAGGCTCCATCATGTGATCAGTATTACCAGGCTCCATCATGTGATCAGTATTACCAGGCTTCATCATGTGATCAGCCTTCTGTTATAATGTATTAGGCCTTGTGTTATAATGTATTGGGCCTCCTGTTATAATGTATTCGGCCTCCTGTTATAATGTGTTGGGCCTCCTGTTATAATGTGTTGGGCCTCCTGTTATAATGTGTTGGGCCTCCTGTTATAATGTATCGGGCCTCCTGTTATATTATAACAGGAGGCCCGATATAATGTATCAGGCCTCCTGTTATAATGTATCGGGTCTCCTGTTATAATGTATAGGGCCTCGCGTTATAATGTATCGGGCCTCCTGTTATAATGTATTGGGTCTCCTTTTATAATGTATCGGCCCTCCTGTTATAATGTATCGGGCCTCCTGTTATAATGTATCAGCCTCCTGTTATAATGTATCAGACCTCCTGTTATAATGTATCAGACCTCCTGTTATAATGTATCGGGCCTCCTGTTATAATGTATCGGGCCTCCTGTTATAATGTATCGGGCCTCCTGTTATAATGTATCGGGCCTCCTGTTATAATGTATCAGGCCTCCTGTTATAATGTATCGGCCTCCTGTTATAATGTATCAGACCTCCTGTTATAATGTATCGGGCCTCCTGTTATAATGTATCGGGCCTCGCGTTATAATGTATCGGGCCTCCTGTTATAATGTATCGGCCTCCTGTTATAATGTATCAGGCCTCCTGTTATAATGTATCGGGCCTCCTGTTATAATGTATCGACCTAGTGTTATAATGTATCAGGCCTCCTGTTATAATGTATCGGCCTCGTGTTATAATGTATCGGGTCTCCTGTTATAATGTATCGGGCCTCCTGTTATACTGTATTAGGCCTCCTGTTATAATGTATCGGGCCTCCTGTTATAATGTATCGGGCCTCCTGTTATAATGTATCAGGCTTTGTGTTATACTGTATTAGGCCTCCTGTTATACTGTATTAGGCCTCCTGTTATAATGTATCGGGCCTCCTGTTATAATGTATCAGGCTTTGTGTTATAATGTATCAGGCCTCCTGTTATAATGTATCGGGCCTCCTGTTATAATGTATCAGGCTTTGTGTTATACTGTATTAGGCCTCCTGTTATAATGTATCGGGTCTCCTGTTATAATGTATCGGGCCTCCTGTTATAATGTATCAGGCTTTGTGTTATAATGTATCGGGCCTCCTGTTATAATGTATCGGGCCTCCTGTTATACTGTATTAGGCCTCCTGTTATAATGTATCAGGCCTCCTGTTATAATGTATCGGGCCTCCTGTTATAATGTATCGGGTCTCCTGTTATAATGTATCGGGCCTCCTGTTATAATGTATCGGGTCTCCTGTTATAATGTATCGGGCCTCCTGTTAAAATGTATCAGGCCTCCTGTTATAATGTATCGGGCCTCCTGTTATAATGTATCGGGCCTCCTGTTATAATGTATCAGGTCTCCTGTTATAATGTATCAGGCCTTGTTTTATAATGTATCGGGCCTTATGTTATAATGTATCGGGCCTCGTGTTATAATGTATATAATGTATATAATGTATATATAATTCAGAGGTCTGCTGCAGGGACAGTTGAACGCTGCGCTTGGACACCTTGCTGGAGGGTGTGGAGCAGAGTGGAGGCAGGGCCGGTTTTAGACTAGATGTGGCCCTGGGCAAAGTTAAAGGTGGGGCCCCAAATGCTGAAATATTTTAGCAACAATTTAAGGTCCCCATACATTTTACTTCTTTGTTGGTGGTAACTGCTGCTCGTGGTGGGTTCGGCCATCAGTGTAAGGTGTATGGGGCTCTCTGGACAGTCCTCTGACAGATATCAGTGGACATAGGGGGTCGAGCTTGATGGAAAATCAATGCCCAACCTCTTTGTTCTAAGAGAGATAAGCCGCCATCAGATCTGTATGGCTATGTCTTTCCCCTCTCATAGAAAACACAGGAAAACTCAGATGTGCCAAATTTCTGTGTATGGGGAGGACGGGACTAGATGGGAGAGATAATTGTCAGCTGAAGCATTGTTCAGCCAGCAGTTATTGGAAGTGTACGGCCACTTTTAAGGCCGTATTACACGGCCTGATATTCTGCAGAAGTGAGCGCCAATCTGGTAGAATGGAGCTCGCTTAGAGAGACTACTACAGCAAAAGCTATGGAGGAGATTTATCAAACTGGTGTAAAGAAGAATTGGCTCAGTTGCCCCTAGCAACCAATCAGTTTCCACCTACTTAGAATCTGAGTAATGAAAGGTGGAATCTGATTGGTTGCTAGGGGCAACTGAGCCAGTTTCACTTTACACCATGTTTGATAAATCTCCCCCTATGTGTATATATACAGTATATCATTAGTGATGTGTGTGCAATCCTTGCTGTATATAGTAAACAATAAAGATATATATACTACCTGATCATGTTCCCCAGTGTCCTCAGGCCTTGTCTGTGATTTATACTACCTGATCATGTTCTCCAGTGTCCTCACAGAGCGATAGCGTCCTGATTCGGACTATTTTCGCTCCATGTATTAGGGCCCTTACTCAGTTCAGAAGTTTACATGCCGGGACTGCCGCTACATGTCGGGACTGCCGCTACATGCCGGGACTGCCGCTACATGCCGGGACTGCCGCTACATGCCGGGACCGCCGCTACATGCCGGGACCGCCGCTACATGCCGGGACTGCTCCTACATTTTGGGAATGCTGCTACATGCCGGGACCGCCGCTACATTTTGGGACTGCTCCTACATGTTGGGACCGCCGCTACATGTCGGGACCGCCGCTACATGTCGGGACTGCCCCTACATGTCGGGACCGCCGCTACATGTCGGGACCGCCGCTACATGTCGGGACTGCCCCTACATGTCGGGACTGCCCCTACATGTCAGGACCGCCGCTACATTCTGGGACTGCCACTACATTCTGGGACTGCCACTACATGTCAGGACCGCCGCTACATTCTGGGACTGCCACTACATTCTGGGACTGCCACTACATGCCAGGACTGCCGCTAAATGCCAAGACTGCCGCTAAATGCCAGGACTGCCGCTAAATGCCAGGACTGCCGCTAAATGCCAAGACTGCCGCTAAATGCCAAGACTGCCGCTAAATGCCAGGACTGCCGCTAAATGTCAGGTCTGCCGCTAGTGGTGTAAACACAAGAACTATTTATATGAATTGCTTTAAAAAAAAAATAAAAAAAAATAAAAATCACTATAATCAGGACCAAATATTACCTGCATACCGTTATTGAAGAAAACACACTATATATAGGCCAATATTACCACCATAAAGTGACCACTACATAATGACTCTATATACAGACCAATATTACTGCCATACAGTGACCACCACATAATGATTCTATATACACGCCAATATTAGCACCACACCATGACCGCCACATAATGATTCTATATACACTATATACAGACCAATATTACCGCCATAGAGTGACCACCGCATAATGACTCTATATACAGACCAATATTACCACCATAGAGTGACCACCGCCTAATGACTCTATATACACTATATACAGACCAATATTACCGCCATAGAGTGACCACCGCATAATGACTCTATATACAGACCAATCTTACCGCTATAGACTGACCACTGTATAATAAATGACTCTATATACACTGTATACAGACCAATATTATGTGGCTGTCACCCTATGGCTGTACTATTGGTCTGTATATAGTGTATATATAGAGTCACTATGTGGCAGTCAATCTATGGCAGTAATGACTCTATATATACGCTATATACAGACCAATATTATTGCCATAGGCTGACCCCTGTATAATGACTTTATATACACTCTATATACAGACCAATATTATGTGGCGATCACTCTATGGCTGACCACTGCATAATGACTCTATATACAGACCAATATTACTGCCACAGACTGACCCCTGTATAATGACTCTATATACACTGTATGCAGACCAATATTATGTGGCGATCACTCTATGGCTGTACTATATATACTGTACTGTGGCTGTACTGTATATAGTGTCATTATGTGGTAGTCAATCTATGGCAATAATGACTCTATATATACGCTATATACAGACCAATATTAATGCCAAAGAGTGACCACTGCATAATGACACTATATACAGACCAATATTACCGCCATAGAGTGACCACTGCATAATGACTCTATATACACACTATATACAGACCAATATTATGTGGTGATCACTCTATGGTTGTACTATTGGTCTGTATATAGTGTGTATATATAGTCATTATGTGGTGGTCACTGTATGGCGGTAATATTGGTCTGTATATAGTGTCATTATGTGGTAGTCAATCTATGGCAGTAATGACTATATATATATGCTATATACAGACCAATATTAATGCCAAAGAGTGACCACTGCATAATGACACTATATACAGACCAATATTACCGCCATAGAGTGACCACTGCATAATGACACTATATACAGACCAATATTACCACCATACAGTGACCACCACCTAAGGACTGAATACCACCTTATTTTTTTCTCAATAAAATACACCGTATTGCCTTAGTGATGTCATTATACACTATACATAGGAGCTGCAGCGTATACATAGGACTGATGAGGCCGGAGAATGGCTGCAGCTCCTATATACAGTCTATTCACCTCAACACTTGGAGTCAGCAGTGCTAATACACACACACTAATATATATATATATATATATATATATATATATATATATATATATATATATATATATACACACACTCTCACACACCCATGAAAACACATTATACAGATACAAACCATCCAGCCCACACACTATACACAGGACATGTAACACACACTACATTCATGCATTATACACCTACATTCATACACATTACACACTACATGTACAGAATACTTACTCCCTCTAGCATGCTGGTTGTAGTGGTGAATCCCCCTCATGTTCCTTGCAGCAGCAGCAGCAGGCTGTCATCCTCACCCGGCAGCCCTCTCCTCCATCGTCCCGACAGCTCCACACCAGAGCAGGAAGTCACGTGCAGTGAGAGGAGCTGGAGGGAGGGGGAGGGGGAGCAGACAGCGAGCCCAGCTTCCTGCAGCCTCTGCGTGACCCCTGATAGCAGCAGCCGGGGATCACTGCCAGACGCTGGAGGACGCTGTCTGTGCTCTCCTCTCCACTGGAACTGCGGTAGGGGGCCCCTGGGGGATGGGGGCCCTGGGCATTTGCCCCCTAACGCCGGCCCTGAGTGGAGGTGAAGGGGTGCGTGTAGGGTGGGAGGCCCTTGTGCCTGGGGCCTGGGCGGGGGGACTGACAGAGCCAGCACGTGACACAGGGGAAGGAGCAGGTGTGCTGATCTTCTCACTCTGCCCCTGCTTCTCCCTCTGCCCACCCCTCTTCCTCTTCCAACCGGTCCTGCGGGTGAACTTGCCTCCCCCTCAGAAGCACGGTCTTCACTAGGCTTATCCACCCAGCTCGGGTCAGTCACCTCGTCCTCATCCACCAGCTCCTCACTCTCCTCCTCACTTTGAGTTACATCCATGACAACAACCTCACTGTCTGACAACCGGGTCTCATCGTCATCATCAGACACCTCTTCCAATCCCGCTTGCAGGCCCCTACTCTCATCACCCACTGACTGCCTGAGCTGCATAGTTTGGGCATCAGGACAGATCGACTTCTCCGGTTACTCTGACTCAGGGAAGGGTCCAGAAAAGAGTTCCTGGGAGCATGGTGGTGGTGGTGGTGGATGGAGGGGCCAGGCTGTGGGGAAGGAGGCTGAGCTAATGGAGCAAGGGTTCCACTCCCTTGGGTAGCATGGGCGGACTGCGTGGAAGACTGGGTGGTGGATAAGTTACTGGACACATTATCCGCTATCCACGTGATCACCTGTTCACACTGCTGCGGTTTCAATAACGGTCTACCTTGAGAGCCCGTAAGTTGGTCAAAGAAGCTAGGGAGTGGGCGTCTGCGGTGTGCCACTGCTACCTCCTCAACAGGTGCTGCTGTGTCACCCTGACCTGAAACACGGCCTCCGACGACCACATCACCTGGAAACCCGCGCCCTCGACCCTTACCCCTGGGATTCACCATTTTATGGACACTGCACAGTATGGAACTGAGATAGGCCTTGGGTATGAAATACAGATATCTGGAAAAATAGTTGTAGTAACCAATGGTTTGGTGGGGTCTACGGTGCTATCTGGTATGGGCAACAGCTGTACACACTTTCTGTCACCCCAATACAATGAGCAGTGAAGTTCTATGCAGGATGCACTACAAATCCCAGCAATACAGTGTAGTACACGCTAGTTTAGGGGGTGCTATCTGGTATGGGCACCAACTGTACACACTTTCTGTCACCCCAATACAATGAGCAGTGAAGTAAGTTCTATGCAGGATGCACTACAAATCCCAGCAATACAGTGTAGTACACGCTAGTTTAGGGGGTGCTATCTGGTATGGGCACCAACTGTACACACTTTCTGTCACCCCAATACAATGAGCAGTGAAGTAAGTTCTATGCAGGATGCACTACAAATCCCAGCTATACAGTGCAGTACACCAGGACCACCAGCCCCAAAGGAGTACACTGAGCACTTCTTAGGGGTGTGTTTGCATCACCTAATGCCCCCTTTCTGCCAGCAGCCGGTCACCACAGTGTGCTGCTGACATCGCGGTAGCAGCACTGCAACTCCCAGCCAGCAGTCTGTAGTAATAGTATTAATAAAAGTCCCTGAAAAGGTCTGTTTGTTTGTATTGCTGGTATATACCCTGCCTACTGGAAGGCTATATCCTACACTGACACTCTCCCTGACCAGCAGCAGCTCTCTCCCTGATCTCTCACAGCATGCGTCTGAAGCCAGCACTGCCGGCGCAGAGTTTTATATGGCAGGGTCATCTGATCTGGCCAACCAATCGCTGCTATCGACATGTATGGGTCCCACGTGATCGCAGGATGTACCAAAGAGTCTCCTGCATGTTTATTGGCTGAGAAATAGCGCCCAAACTTACAGGAAATGGATGATGAGATTTCCTCGAGTATCGCGAGATGCTCGTCCAAGTAACGAGTACCATCGAGTACCCTAATACTCCATCGAGTACCAAGCTCGGACGAGCACGTTCGCTCATCTCTAGTTATAATTTATCAGGCCTCCTGTTATAAAGTATCGGGTCTCCTGTTATAATGTATCAGACCTCGTGTTATAATGTATCGAGCCTCGTGTTATAATATATCAGGCCTCGTGTTATAATGTATCAGGCCTCCTGTTATAATGTATCGGGCTTTGTGTTATAATGTATCAGGCCTCCTGTTATAATGTATCAGGCCTCCTGTTACATTATAACAGGAGGCCTGATACATTATAACACGAGGCCTGATACATTATAACAGGAGACCTGATACATTATATCAGGTCTCCTGTTATAATGTATCAGGCCTCGTGTTATAATGTATCAGGCCTCGTGTTATAATGTATCAGGCCTCGTGTTATAATGTATCAGGCCTCGTGTTATAATGTGTTATAATGTATCAGGCCTCGTGTTATAATGTATCAGGCCTCGTGTTATAATGTATCAGGCCTCGTGTTATAATGTATCAGGCCTCGTGTTATAATGTATCAGGCCTCGTGTTATAATGTATCAGGCCTCGTGTTATAATGTATCAGGCCTCCTGTTATAATGTATCAGGCCTCCTGTTATAATGTATCAGGCCTCCTGTTATAATGTATCAGGCCTCCTGTTATAATGTATCAGGCCTCCTGTTATAATGTATCAGGCCTCCTGTTATAATGTATCAGGCCTCCTGTTATAATGTATCAGGCCTCCTGTTATAATGTATCAGGCCTCCTGTTATAATGTATCAGGCCTCCTGTTATAATGTATCAGGCCTCCTGTTATAATGTATCAGGCCTCCTGTTATAATGTATCAGGCCTCCTGTTATAATGTATCAGGCCTCCTGTTATAATGTATCAGGCCTCCTGTTATAATGTATCAGGCCTCCTGTTATAATGTATCAGGCCTCCTGTTATAATGTATCAGGCCTCCTGTTATAATGTATCAGGCCTCCTGTTATAATGTATCAGGCCTCCTGTTATAATGTATCAGGCCTCCTGTTATAATGTATCAGGCCTCCTGTTATAATGTATCAGGCCTCCTGTTATAATGTATCAGGCCTCCTGTTACATTATAACAGGAGGCCTGATACATTATATCAGGCCTCCTGTTATAATGTATCAGGCCTCCTGTTATAATGTATCAGGCCTCCTGTTATAATGTATCCGGCCTCCTGTTATAATGTATCAGGCCTCCTGTTATAATGTATCAGGCCTCCTGTTATAATGTATCAGGCCTCCTGTTATAATGTTATATCAGGCCTCCTGTTATAATGTATCAGGCCTCCTGTTATAATGTATCGGGTCTCCTGTTATAATATATCGGGCCTCCTGTTATAATGTATAGGGCCTCGTGTTATAATGTATCGGGCCTCGTGTTATAATGTATCGGGCCTCCTGTTATAATGTATCAGGCCTCCTGTTATAATGTATCCGGCCTCCTGTTATAATGTATCAGGCCTCCTGTTATAATGTATCAGGCCTCCTGTTATAATGTATCAGGCCTCCTGTTATAATGTTATATCAGGCCTCCTGTTATAATGTATCAGGCCTCCTGTTATAATGTATCGGGTCTCCTGTTATAATATATCGGGCCTCCTGTTATAATGTATAGGGCCTCGTGTTATAATGTATCGGGCCTCGTGTTATAATGTATCGGGCCTCCTGTTATAATATATTAGGCCTCCTGTTATAATGTATCGGGCCTCCTGTTATAATATATCAGGCCTCGTGTTATAATGTAATATGCAATGTTCCCTTCTATATGCAAATTGCCTCAGTTATAGAAACCTCTGCATGTGAGAAGAGGAAGTGGGACGTGATACTTTCTTATGAGTCACTGATTCTTCTTGTAAAGTTTATTCCGCTCCTCCATGATGACTCCCAGTTCTCCCAGTAGCAGCCCAGCAGGCCCCCTGTTCTATGTAACTTCATTTAAATAAATCTATTGTCCTCATTAACATATAGTCTTCCCGTGGGGGGCGGCCTCCATAATGGGGTGCATGGCCTCAGTAATGGGAGACTCAGCCTCCGTAATGGGGCGCACAGCCTCCATAATAGGGGCACGGCCTCTGTAATGGGGGACACAGCCTTCGTAATGGGGGACACGGCCTCTGTAATAGGGGACAAAGCCTTCGTAATAGGGGCGCATGGCCTCCATTATAGGGGCACGGCCTCTGTAATGGGGGACAAAGCCTTCGTAATGGGGGACATGGACTCTGTAATGGGGGACAAAGCCTCCGTAACAGGGGCGCATGGCCTCCGTAAATAGGGGGCACGGCCTCCATAATGGGCGCATAGCCTCCGTAATGGGGGACACAGCCTTTGTAATGGGGCGCACAGCCTCCGTAATGGGGGACACAGCCTCCGTAATGGGGCGCACGGCCTCAATAATGGGGGACACAGCCTCCGTAATGGGGGACACGGCCTCCGTAATGCGGCACACGGCTTCCGTAATGGGGGACACGGCCTCCGTAATGTGGCACACTGGGCAGATAGAACACTAGGCTCCTGATACTTCTCGCTTCTGGTCTCCATCGATTCCCCTATAAATATTCACGTCCGGCGTCTACGTCAGCGCTCACAGCGAGGAGCCAGATTTGGCGGGGGTTCCGACCTCTCTCACATAACGACTTCGTGTCCTATTGTCACAGTCCGGGCCGGGAGAGACGCCGTCTCTGGAGTTACGTGCTAGTTGCTCGGCGACAGCAGAAAATGAAGTTACCTGAAGGTGAAGCCTGGACGTCAGCACCGCGTCACATGATTTAGTCCAGAGCCGCCCGCTCCACAAAGGTCACGAGAGTCAGAATATAGATCAGCCGATACTCATCCCCCCCCCCCCCCCCCCCCCCCCCCCCCCCCCCCCCGGACCCCAAAGATCAACACCTTGTGCAGCAATCTTCATGAACCAGGAGGCTCTGGCTGAACAGAAAATACCAAAACTGCAGTGAAGACAGACGCACAACTGATGATGATGATGAGAGATATAATATCCCATCAGCCGTAACATAATAACCCCTAATACTGCCAGACCCTTGTGCTGGGACCCCCATAGCTCTGTGATGTGTTGTCGTTCTCCCCCCCCACCCCCCAATGATTTCAGTCCTGAAGCTCATTGTAGACACTATGGTGGGTGGGGGTCACATTGGCTCTGATCACTCTGCGGGGCCCCATACATGTCCTGTGTGATGTGACCGCTCTGCGGGCCCCATACATGTCCTGTGTGATGTGACCGCTCTGCGGGGCCCCATACATGTCCTGTGTGATGTGACTGCTCTGCGGGGCCCCATACATGTCCTGTGTGATGTGACCGCTCTGTGGGGCCCCATACATGTCCTGTGTGATGTGACTGCTCTGCGGGCCCCATACATGTCCTGTGTGATGTGACCTCTCTGCGGGGCCCCATACATGTCCTGTGTGATGTGACCGCTCTGCGGGGCCCCATACTTGTCCTGTGTGATGTGACCGCTGTGCGGGGCCCCATACATGTCCTGTGTGATGTGACCGCTCTGCGGGGCCCCATACATGTCCTGTGTGATGTGACCGCTCTGCGGGGCCCCATACATGTCCTGTGTGATGTGACCGCTCTGCGGGGCCCCATACATGTCCTGTGTGATGTGACCGCTCTACGGGGCCCCATACATGTCCTGTGTGATGTGACCGCTCTGCGGGGCCCCATACATGTCCTGTGTGATGTGACCGCTCTGCGGGGCCCCATACATGTCCTGTGTGATGTGACCGCTCTGCGGGGCCCCATACATGTCCTGTGTGATGTGACCGCTCTGCGGGGCCCCATACATGTCCTGTGTGATGTGACCGCTCTGCGGGGCCCCATACATGTCCTGTGTGATGTGACCGCTCTGCGGGGCCCCATACATGTCCTGTGTGATGTGACCGCTCTGCGGGGCCCCATACATGTCCTGTGTGATGTGACCGCTGTGCGGGGCCCCATACATGTCCTGTGTGATGTGACCGCTGTGCGGGGCCCCATACATGTCCTGTGTGATGTGACCGCTCTGCGGGGCCCCATACATGTCCTGTGTGATGTGACCGCTCTGCGGGGCCCCATACATGTCCTGTGTGATGTGACCGCTCTGCGGGGCCCCATACATGTCCTGTGTGATGTGACCGCTCTGCGGGGCCCCATACATGTCCTGTGTGATGTGACCGCTCTGCGGGGCCCCATACATGTCCTGTGTGATGTGACCGCTCTGTGGGGCCCCATACATGTCCTGTGTGATGTGACCGCTCTGCGGGGCCCCATACATGTCCTGTGTGATGTGACTGCTGTGCGGGGCCCCATACATGTCCTGTGTGATGTGACTGCTCTGCGGGGCCCCATACATGTCCTGTGTGATGTGACCGCTCTGCGGGGCCCCATACATGTCCTGTTTGATGTGACTGCTGTGCGGGGCCCCATACATGTCCTGTGTGATGTGACTGCTGTGCGGGGCCCCATACATGTCCTGTGTGATGTGACTGCTGTGCGGGGCCCCATACATGTCCTGTGTGATGTGACTGCTGTGCGGGGCCCCATACATGTCCTGTGTGATGTGATTGCTGTGAGGGGCCCCATACATGTCTTGTGTGATGTGACTGCTGTGCGGGGCCCCATACATGTTCATACATGTGCAGTTTGCACTACAGCAGTTTCTGTGGGATCGGACCAGACGGAGATTAATGATCGTGGGCCCCCATATCCATGGACAACTGGTCAGTACTGAGTACTGAACACTACATACAGGGGACCCCACAGAACCCGCTGCTCTGGAGGGTCTCAAGAATAGCCCCTCCAAGAATTGGTTGCTATGGGCACTGTAATCTGGCCAGTTGCTATGGGTGCTGGAATCTGATTTATTGCTATGGGCACTGTAATCTGATTGGTTGTTATGGGCGCTGGAATCTGATCAGTTGCTATGGATGCTGGAGTCTGATCGGTTGCTATGGGTGCTGGAATCTGATCGATTGCTATGGATGCTCTAATCCAATCGGTTGCTATGGGCACTGTAATCTGATCAGTTGCTATGGGCGCTAGAATCTGATTAATTGCTATGGGCACTGTAATCTGATGGGTTGCTATGGGCGCTGTGATCTGATCAGTTGCTATGGGCGCTGTGATCTGATCAGTTGCTATGGGCGCTGTAATCTGATCAGTTGCTATGGATGCTGTAATCTGATCCGTTGCTATGGATGCTGTAATCTGATCAGTTGCTATGGGCGCTGTAATCTGATGGGTTGCTATGGATGCTGTAATCTGATCGGTTGCTATGGATGCTGGCATCTGATCAGTTGCTATGGGCGCTGTAATCTGATGGGTTGCTATGGATGCTGTAATCTGATCGGTTGCTATGGATGCTGTAATCTGATCAGTTGCTATGGGCGCCGTAATCTGATGGGTTGCTATGGGCACTGTGATCTGATCAGTTGCTATGGGCACTGTGATCTGATCAGTTGGTATGGGCACTGTAATCTGATGGGTTGCTATGGGCACTGTGATCTGATCAGTTGCTACGGGCGCTGTAATCTGATGGGTTGCTATGGGCACTGTGATCTGATCAGTTGCTCTGGGCACTGTGATCTGATCAGTTGCTATGGGCACTGTGATCTGACCAGTTGCTATGGGCACTGTGATGCAGTGTCCCAGAACGCAAGGACTACTACTCCTATTATGGCCATTTCTATTGCTGTGTCCATGCCTGTTCTGGTAAGTGTTTGCACTGCAACTGCTGCTGGTTTTCCGCTAGTATTCTCTGGTAATGTGCATTCTCATGTATGTTCTTGTGTATTCCTGTGTACTATTACATTGTACAGTGGTATGCAAGGCTGTTGATCACGTGACCGTGCCAGTGCCCTGTAACCATGGTTCCTCCAATGGCCGACTAGCTCTGGCCAGGAGCAACCATGTGACCTCCCACTTACTCCTAACAAGTGAGTCTTCCCCCTGCTCCCAAGCAAGGAGAATGTGTCTCGTCCCTCTCCTACCTCAGAGGAGTTGGACTTCTTCTTTGCAGCTCCCACTTCACCACTAGAAGTGTGGATCGAGTGCTCTGCTGTATTCAAGTCTCCGGCTGTATCTGCCTGCTCAAGTGTCCGGAGTCTTCTCTCTCATCTGGGTGTCATTCCGTTATCTCTCCTCATCGCTGCAAGGATTCACAGCAAGTATTCTTCTCCAGTAAACTACCCAGCAACGCTATTCCTCTCATACTCCTACTCCCATCATCCGGCACGTATTCTCACAGCCTATGCAGCACCACTCCTCCTTTATTTGTCAAAGCCTGCTATATACCCGGTTGCATCTGGACAGAACTGTTGCTACTAGTTACCTCATCTATAATAAAACCGCTGTTACTGAACCCTGGCATTGGTGTCCACTAACTGGTGCCCTGACTAAGTGCAGCGAAGAATCGCATGCCCATCATCACCCGCAGATTCCACAGACCGGCCCTACAGCTGTGCCACCCTCAGGCCTATACCGTGACAAGTATAACCCCTGCAGCTGTCCCCATCATTGCCCGCTCATAACACCAGCACTGCGGAAGTGGCCCCCAGGGGCCAGGGCATCGCATTTTTGGCGTCACGAACAGGATACAGACTGTGCTGTGCCAGCTTTCAGTGCCCCAAGAACTGTACTGTCATCCCCTCAAGAGACTCTGCCATTGCCGCGCTGCGGCCTACTAAGGGGTTAAGCCAGCTGGTGACGTACGGCCTCCGCGCGCGCACGCTTCGTTCAAGCCCCGCCCCCGGCCCCTGCGTCTTCTGAGGCTCTGTTGCAGGGGGGAAGAAAATTGTGGCCGGACAGCTGGGAGCACCGGATCTGACTTCCGGCCTGTCCACCTCCGGTCCGGGACACCCTGTCTGTCGGTGTCTGCTGATTTTGCGGTCTCTCGTCATCTCTGCTCTCTCCCCGACACAGTACCCCAGAACTCCTCAACATGTCCACCGGCCACCACAGCGACTCCGACGGGTCCGGCAGTCCGCCCATGGCCCGAGCTGCGCCTGCGGCTCCCGTTGCTATTGCTACCGCAGCAGTTCCATTCTTCATTGGGCCCGCCAATCTCCCCAGCTATAAAGGGGAACCCCACACGCTGGCTGCATTTAAAGAAAAAATCTCCCGCACCCTTGAACTAGTCTCATTCTCACCCCCTCAGCAGGTGCAGTTGCTGCTAGGACAACTTGAAGGACCCGCTGCAGAGGAGGTGCGGTCATGGCCCGCTACGGAGAAGGCTGATGTCCAACAGATCCTGGCCCGGCTGAGTAAGGAGTTTGATGCACAGTCCCCTACGGAGGTCCGTCTTAAATTCTACGACCGACGACAGAGGCCAGGTGAGACTCTCAGAGACTATGCACTAGCCCTACAATCTGCCTACAGGGCTTTGAGACAAGTGGACACCATGGGTCCAAGTCCTCCCGAGCCCGTGGGACCTACCCCATCACCTCCTGTGTCAGTTGTGGCCCCACCTGTTTCCGCTATACAGGCCACCCAACAGTCTATCCCGGCTAACTCCTCAGTGTCTCCCGACTTCCTTACTCAAGTGGTTGACTCTCTCTGTCAAGCCCTAAGGCGGCAACACGGGGCCTATCCTACACCTTCACCGCAGGACTCGTACTCAGAGTACTCGGGCCCCGATCGGCCTCCTCCACCAAGACCTAGATCCCCTGAGCGCCCTTATTGCAAACATTGTAGGCGACATGGACACTACCGTTCCCAGTGCTACCAGTTAAACGGGCTACCCCTGGGTCCGAGGGCCAACACCCACGAGGTCGAGTTCCAGGCCCGCAGGAAGCACAGTGGTTCTCAAGGTTCCCCTCACAATGCCCGCATGTGACTCTCTGGGTGGACGGAGTCCTCCTGGAAGCTTTAATAGATACAGGTTCCCAGGTTACCACTATTCCCAGACATGTGTTTGAAGAACATTGGGACCTGAGGGCCTTAGGGCCAGTTGAGAGATACCGTCTGCAACTTATTGCTAGTAATGGTCGTCCTATTGTGCAACTAGGTTACTGGGAACGCACTGTCTGTATAGGTAATCGAGAGCTAGCACGTCAGGGTATTATTGCTACTGAGGCTCAGGGAGATAGTGGGACCGTGGTATTAGGCATGAATATTATCCGTCATGTATTCACTGAAGTGTTGGATTCCTTGAATGCTTCTATGTCTTGTGCTTCTCCTCAGTACAGGCAAGCCGTCCAGAAGACCATTAAAGTGCTCACCGCTCAGCCGAAGTTTGCCAACCCTCGAGGGGAAATCTGCCGTGTCCGCACTAGAGATGCTCGTCCGATCACCATCCCAGCTAACAGTGAGTTCCTCATCTGGTGCAGGGTCCGTCCGGGCCTCAACAATGCTGACTATGTGGCCCTTCTGGATGCTATTGAAATTGAGGGGCAACCTCTTGTCAGGGCCGCTAGAAGCCTGGTGACCGTCTCCAATGGTCAGGTCCCTGTCCTTCTGGTGAACCTTGGAGACTTCCCAGCTGACCTACCCAAGTTCACCACCGTGGCCATGCTATACCAACTCGATCCTGAGGACATCGTCTGTGAGGAAACCATCGCCTATCAGAGATCCATCCGTGGCACTCAAATGGAACTCAAACAGGGCTCTCGCCCCTTGGTGGGACGAACTCCATATTGGCGATGCCAATACCCCACTTGAATACCTCCACGGCATCCTCAAGGTGGCCAAAAGGTATCACGAGGCCTTCAGCAAACACTTCCTCGATTTCGGGAAGACCAATCTGGTCCAGCATCGGATAAACACTGGGGATCATTTGCCTATCAAAGAGAAGCATCGGCCAATCCCTCCTGCCAGCTATCAGCAGGTCAAGAAACTGCTCAAGGAGATGAAAGACTCTAACGTTATCCAAGAAAGTCAGAGTCCGTGGGCTGCCCCTATTGTCCTCGTGAAAAAGAAAGACGGTAACATCCGGTTCTGCGTGGATTATAGGAAGATAAACACAATCACCCACAAGGATGCCTATCCTTTGCCCCGGATCGAAGAGTCTATCGCTGCTTTGGGGTAAGCCGCCTACTTCTCCACCTTGGACCTCACCAGTGGGTACTGGCAGGTGCCCATGGCACCCGAAGACCGTGAGAAGACGGCCTTCACCACCCCCATGGGGCTCTTTGAATTCACCAGCATGCCCTTCGGTCTGTGCAACGCCCCTGCTACCTTCCAGCGGTTGATGGAAAGGTGTCTCGGCCATCTCAACTTTCAGAGTGTCCTGCTATACCTAGATGATGTGATTGTCTATTCACGTAGCTACGAAGATCACGTCCATCATCTGGCTGAAGTGTTCCAGGTCCTAATCGATCACGGCCTGAAAATCAAGCCTTCCAAGTGCCACCTTCTCAAACCCAAAGTGAACTATCTGGGGCATGTTGTGAGTGCTGAGGGGATACGACCCGATCCAGAGAAGATCTCGGCTGTGGAACACTGGGATACCCCTAAGACCGTCAAGGAGGTGAGAAGCTTTCTGGGATTTGCCGGCTATTACCGCCGCTTCATTCCCCACTTTGCCCAAGTGGCCGAGCCCCTTAATGAGTTACTCCGGGGTTGCCCTCGAGAAAGCTACAACCGACGACTCCCCGTCGAGTGGTCCGAACAGCAGGAGGTTGCCTTTCAAACCCTGAAACGCCTGTTGACCACGCCTCCTATCCTGGCCTACCCGGACTATAACCTTCCTTTCCGGCTCTACACGGACGCCAGCTTCCAAGGCCTGGGAGCTGTGCTGTCCCAGGTTCAAGACGGCCAAGAGAGAGTTGTAGTTTTTGCCAGCCGGAGTCTTCGGGGCGCTGAAAAGAATGACAACAATTATAGCTCCTTCAAGTTGGAGTTACTAGCCCTAGTGTGGGCCGTCACCGAAAAGTTCAAGGACTACCTGGCTGCCACCCCTGTTACCATCTATACGGATAACAACCCGTTGGCGCATCTCAACACTGCTCGGCTGGGCGCCCTGGAACAGCGGTGGGCTTCTCGACTGGCCAATTTCCAGTTTGAAATTAGATACCGCAGTGGCAAGGCTAACGTCAATGCAGACGTCCTGTCCCGACTACCCAAGGGCGAAGAGGCCCCAGAGGACAGCGATTGGGAAGATGTAGAAATGCCTCCCTTCTATCAAAGGTTCGCTACCCAGAGTGCTATTGATGCAGCTAGGCCTGAAACGCCTTCGCCTCCACCTAGGGCCCCGCAAGACTTGGCCAGGTGGCAGACCATCCAGGAAGAGTCCCGTGTCCTGAGGGAGATCTATGACTACCTCTCTACTGGTCGGGTCCCCATGCGGATAAAGAGGCCCTATCCTGATGTCGAGCTAAGGCGACTCTGGAGGCAAAGAAAGAGGCTCTTCCTACAGAAGGGACTGATCCTGCGGAACTCTCTTGACCCGGTCTCTGGGGAGAGGTGCCACCAGATCCTCATTCCCCGACAAGACGCTAAGATGGTGCTAGATGCCTACCATGACCGGTCCAGTCATTTCAGGGTACACAAGACGGAGGCCACTATCCGACAGCGGTTCTACTGGATCGGGATGAGGGCTGACATCGAGAACTGGTGTGCTGAGTGCCCTGCCTGTAATATCTCCAAAGCTGGGGGAAGAGAAGTCAGGGCCCCCGTTGCATCCAATCACCTCCCACCGGCCGAATCAGCTAGTCGCCCTGGACCATGTGAAGCTGGCCCCTACAAGATGCGGGTATACCTACGCCCTCACCATGGTCGACCATTACTCCAAGTGGGTAGTCGTGGTGCCTGTCAGAGACTTGACCGCCAAGACCACCGCCCTTACTTTTTACAAGGAGTATGTAAAGCACTATGGGTGCCCAGAGTCTCTGCTGACGGACTGGGGTCCGGCCTTCGAGTCGCGACTTTTCCAGGAGCTATGTGCCTACCACGAATGTAAGAAGCTCCGTACCACGGCCTATCACCCTCAAGGGAATGGTCTGTGTGAAAAAGTTAACCAGGTTTTTATCAACATGCTCCAAACGGCTTCAATGACGAAGAGAGTAGAGTGGCCCCACTTGTTGGATGAACTGGTGGAGATCTATAACAATACCACTCATTGTTCCGCTGGCTACTCCCCGTTCTACCTGATGTTCGGCCGCCAAGGACCTTCCTCAGGACCGTGCTCTTGGAGTCCAAGCTCCTGACACCTTCAACCCCCTACCTGAAACTGACTGGGTTCGGGAGCATCAGAGGAGAATCCAGGATGCCCGGGAAATTGTTGACCGGAGGATGGGGGAAGCTCAGCAGCGCCAAGAGGATGCCTACAACCAAAGGGCGAATGCCACACCACTACAAGTGGGAGATAAAGTTTGGCTAAAGAAATATCATCGCTCTCACAAACTTGAAAGCCTTTGGGAGCCTGAGCCCTATGTCATCTCTTCTATCCCTTACCCAGAGACTGATGTGTATGAAGTAAAAAAGCCAGGGCTAGCCCCACAGACGGTGCACCGAAATAGGATAAAACGTTGCACTAAGGAGGACCTACAGGGCCTTACAGCACCGTGTCCGGTACCTGCATCCACACCTCCGGCTCCCCCAGCAGCTCCAGCTAAACCTCTCTCTCTGGAAGAAATGTTCCAAGTTGAACCGTTCCTCATGCCCATAGGCTATCCAGCGTTCCCTGTACCCGTTTCAGCGGTTTCTCCACTTCCAATTGTGCCTCCAACGACTCCATCTTTACAACCAGACATTGGGGGTGATCTTCGACCTGTACCTGCACCAATCACTGTTGAAGAGGATCCTCCGCTGAGATGGTCTGAGCGCTCTACCCGAGGAATTCCTTCACTCCGCTACAGAGACCAGAGCCCTTAAACTGTTTTGTTGTTTAACCGTTCCAGTTCCTGCAACGTTTAAGGTTCGTGCCTGGTCCTCCTGACCAAGTTCCCTGTACTAACCAGCCATGAGCTGATGGACACTTACAATAACAAAAGGTTCTCTAGTGCCTGTCCCAGAGCCTTTTACATGGACGATGTCTAATTGCCTAAAAGAGACTGTACCTAACAGAGACACTTAACCCATTCCTTCCTAATGCACTTTCCTGTGATTGTGTGTTCCACACAGGGTATTATTGCACTTATTTCATTATTGCACTTATTGTACTATTGTGTTCCAGTGTTATCGAAGTCTTTGTATTTCCTCCTCTGAGTAAGCACAAGGTTACATAGATTGCCTCAGAGTAGAGCGCCTCTTTTGTAAAACTGTATATTTTCCAGTGTCTAAGTCAGATAGCTCCTCCTCTGAGTAAGAGAAGTCAGGTTACATATACCTCAGAGAAAGTCCAGATTATGTAGGAGTGTATTTTCTCATCCAGTCTCATTATTGTGTATTATTATCATAGTGAGCCAGTATTGTGAGCCAGTTCTCCTCAAGACCTCGCAGTATTTGTTGTCTTTTGTATTTCCCTTCCTTTTGTTTCCAGTATTTGTTCACCTCTGTCTTGTCCCAACACAGTAGTTATCACACATAGTCTTACCTAACATTCACACTGGTCCATACATATCGCACCTTGGATACCTTTTCGTGTGTTTGGCCTATTGGATAATTGTGTTGTATGATTGACCAGTATGTAAGGGGCCCCCATGTATGTTTGCTTTTATTATTTTGTTCTTTTCTCTTCCAGGTATCCAAGACACTATTCAGACACGCCAAGGTAGTACACAGGTCTTCACGTTCTCCTCCAGTAGGGTAACACATTTAACAGAAAACCTACTGTCTAACTGGCTGGAATATGGAGGGTCACCCGCCAGCAGTTAAGTTGTCCTGGCTTACACGTCAGATGGTTCACGCACTAGCTACCTGGTCGCCAGAGTACGTTAGGCACCCCTATGTGAAGTCCTGCCACTAGGGTTTCTCATTCTCTCTCTCTTTTCACCTGTGCCTTGGGCGTGGGAAACACACACCTCATCACACTCACTCTCATCATTCATTCATGTTGTTTGATTGTCCAGTCTATTCATGTTTGCTGCCTTCTAGATTCGCCGAGGTCGGCTCAAATTTGCTAGGGAGGTATGCAGTGTCCCAGAACGCAAGGACTACTATTCCTATTATGGCCATTTCTATTGCTGTGTCCATGCCTGTTCTGGTAAGTGTTTGCACTGCAACTGCTGCTGGTTTTCCGCTAGTATTCTCTGGTATTGTGCATTCTCATGTATGTTCATGTGTATTCCTGTGTACTATTACATTGTACAGTGGTATGTAAGGCTGTTGATCACGTGACCGTGCCAGTGCTCTGTAACCATGGTTCCTCCAATGGCCGACTAGCTCTGGCCAGGAGCAACCATGTGACCTCCCACTTACTCCTAACAAGTTAGTCTTCCCCCTGCTTCCAAGCAAGGAGGGTGTGTGTCGTCCCTCTCCTACCTCAGAGGAGTTGGACTTCTTCTTTGCAGCTCCCACTTCACCACTAGAAGTGTGGATCGAGTGCTCTGCTGTATTCAAGTCTTCGGCTGTATCTGCCTGCTCAAGTGTCCGGAGTCTTCTCTCTCATCTGGGTGTCATTCCGTTATCTCTCCTCATCGCTGCAAGGATTCACAGCAAGTATTCTTCTCCAGTAAACTACCCAGCATCGCTATTTCTCTCCTACTCCTACTCCCATCATCCGGCACGTATTCTCACAGCCTATGCAGCACCACTCCTGCTTTATTTGTCAAAGCCTGCTATATACCCGGTTGCATCCGGACAGAACTGTTGCTACTAGTTACCTTATCTATAATAAAACCGTTGTTACTGAACCCTGGCATTGTTGTCCACTAACTGGTGCCCTGACTAAGTGCAGCGAAGAATCGCATGCCCATCATCACCCGCAGATTCCACAGACCGGCCCTACAGCTGTGCTGCCCTCAGGCCTATACCGTGACAAGTATAACCCCTGCAGCTGCCCCGGTCATTGCCCGCTCATAACACCAGCACTGCGGAAGTGGCCCCCAGGGGCCAGGGCATCGCAGTGATCTGATCAGTTGCTATGGGCACTGTGATCTGATCAGTTGCTATATGGGTGCTGTAATCTGATCAATTGCTATGGGCACTTTAATCTGATAGGTTGCCATGGGTGCTGTAATCTGGCCTGTTGCTATGGGCACTGTAATGTGATGGTTTGCCATGGGTGCTGTAATCTGGCCAGTTGCTATGGGTGCTGGAACCTAATCAGTTGCTATGGGCACTGTGATCTGATCAGTTGCTATAGGCGCTGTAATCTGATCAGTTGCTATGGACGCTGTAATCTGATTAGTTGCTATGGATGCTGTAATTGATCGGTTGCTATGGATGCTGGAATCTGCTCAGTTGCTATGGGTTCTGGAATCTGGCCAGTTGCTATGGGCACTGTAATCTAATCAGTTGCTATGGGCTCTGTGATCTAATCAGTTGCTATGGGCACTGTGATGATAGGTTGCCATGGGTGCTGTAATCTGGCCAGTTGCTATGGGCGCTGTAATCTGATCAGTTGCTATGGGCTCTGTGATCTGATCAGTTGCTATGGGCACTGTGATCTGATCAGTTGCTATGGATGCTGTAATCTGATGGGTTGCTATGGGCACTGTGATCTGATCAGTTGCTACGGGCGCTGTAATCTGATGGGTTGCTATGGGCACTGTGATCTGATCAGTTGCTATGGGCGCTGTAATTTGATGGGTTGCTATGGGCACTGTAATCTGATCAGTTGCTATGGGCGCTGTAATCTGATGGGTTGCCATGGGTGCTGTAATCTGGCCTGTTGCTATGGGTGCTGTAATCTGATCAGTTGCTATGGTAACAGCACAGGGTTTGATACTTATTCGTGAGTCTGGTCTCGCGGTCCTCACTTCTCTCGTGAAGGGTTAATAGTCGGCGACTCGCTGTTTCCATGTGAATCATTCCTCGCCGTGACCCTGGAGCAGCCGGCCTGAGATTATGTGGGATTTCCACGGCCGGCGGACAGATGGCACAGGCTAAATATGGACGTGGAAAAAAAGCGGAAGGCAGCCAGCACCGCGTCACAGGTAATCAGCGCAGGTGATGAGCGAGCGGCCAGCCGCCACCAGATGTTCTCCCCGTGCTGAGTGAGCAGACAATAGACAGTCGTCTATCACCAGAACAGGGGGCACAGCGCCACTCCCTTACCTATGGTTGGATTTGGTACTGCAGCTCAGCCCCATTCAAGTAAGTGGACAGCAGGAGGTAGACATGGGGCGCATTTACTGTATATGTAAGTCCCGCCACCATTTTTTTATCTTCCAATCCCCAGAGCTGAGAGTCATGTGACAAGTTATTTCCATCAGTCAGCAGAACCAGGGGAGGTCACCTGAGACAAGGTCCTTCCACCAATCAGAAAAGGGGAGGTCATATGACCAACCCATCATAAGCTCTTCCAGCCAATCAACAGGACTAAGATGGGTCACATGACGTGCAGCAGTCAGCAGATCATTCTCCCCATGTTACCTTATATCAGGGGCTGCAGGTGACCACCCGGGGCCCTCACCCCCCGAGAGAACACGGCCACAGAGCAGGACGTTGCGTGTCACACGTCTGGGCCTGGAAGGTGTCCCCAAGATATGGTTTCCGCTCTGAGGAGATATCTACAGCAAAGAGTAACTTGGTTTGAGAGCGTTTTGGTTTAAGAGCTCACAGTTTTTCAAAATAGTGACTTGGTGTAAGAGCATTGCTTTAGTGTAAGAGCTCCCTGTACTGGGTGGGAGGGGGAGTGGGGGAGGGGCATGGGGTGCACAGCGGGGTCTACAGCCCTGTACTCTGACCCAGGAAGTCTCCCACACCTTCCAAATCATAGCAGATCCACTACAGACTGGGGCTTACATCAGGGGACAGGACAGTGGGGGTAATCTCTTCATAGCTGTAACCCCTCTCTCCCCGGACAGAGAGCGCTGTATGTATGTGCCCACATCTGTCCTGCTCATCCCTTCAGGCTCCCTGCAGTCTCTATCACTTCCTGAATGGTCCATATTGAACACACCCCCTTCCCCATTGCTGTCATGTGACCACACAGCCCTCTGACAGCAGCCCTGCTTCTCTATTCTAGCCTGCTGTACTACACTACTGCATTATGGGGATCTACAGCTCCATACTGTATCTACAACCTGCTGCTGTGTTATCAGGGTTATACAGTTACTATACATTATATACCACATGCTGATTGCTATACTGTACAGTAACTTATATATCACATATCCAGCTGCTGTGTTATCAGGGTTATACAGTTACTATACATTATATACCACATGCTGATTGCTATACTGTACAGTAACTTATATATCACATATCCAGCTGCTGTGTTATCAGGGTTATGCAGTTACTATACATTATACACCACATGCTGCTATACTGTACAGTAACTTATATATCACATATCCAGCTGCTGTGTTATCAGGGTTATGCAGTTACTATACATTATACACCACATGCTGCTATACTGTACAGTAACTTATATATCACATATCCAGCTGCTGTGTTATCAGGGTTATACAGTTACTATACATTATACACCACATGCTGTTTGCTATACTGTACAGTAACTTATATATCACATATCCAGCTGCTGTGTTATCAGGGTTATACAGTTACTATACATTATATACCACATGCTGATTGCTATACTGTACAGTAACTTATATATCACATATCCAGCTGCTGTGTTATCAGGGTTATACAGTTACTATACATTATATACCACATGCTGATTGCTATACTGTACAGTAACTTATATATCACATATCCAGCTGCTGTGTTATCAGGGTTATGCAGTTACTATACATTATACACCACATGCTGCTATACTGTACAGTAACTTATATATCACATATCCAGCTGCTGTGTTATCAGGGTTATACAGTTACTATACATTATATACCACATGCTGATTGCCTGTACAGTAACTTATATATCACATATCCAGCTGCTGTGTTATCAGGGTTATACAGTTACTATACATTATATACCACATGCTGCTATACTGTACAGTAACTTATATATCACATATCCAGCTGCTGCTATGTTATCAGGGTTATACAGTTACTATACATTATACACCACATGCTGCTATACTGTACAGTAACATATCACATATCCAGCTGCTGTGTTATCAGGGTTATACAGTTACTATACACTATATACCACATGCAACTATACTGTACAGTAACTTATATATCACATATCCAGCTGCTGTGTTATCAGGGTTATACAGTTAGTATACATTATACACCACATGCTGCTATACTGTACAGTAACTTATATATCACATATCCAGCTGCTGTGTTATCAGGGTTATACAGTTACTATACATTATATACCACATGCTGATTGCTATACTGTACAGTAACTTATATATCACATATCCAGCTGCTGCTGTGTTATCAGGGTTATACAGTTACTATACATTATACACCACATGCTGCTATACTGTACAGTAACATATATCACATATCCAGCTGCTTTTCAGTGTTTCATCTGTTCTACGTTATTCAGAATAATTAGTATATTTGGGGGGTGGAACCAATTGTCTGCAGATCAGTTATTTCTTATGGGAAAATTTGCTTTGGTTTAATAGTGGATTTGGATTACAAGTGCCGTCCTGGAACGTATTATGCTCGTATTACAAGGCACCAGTGTGTGTGTATAAATATATATCCATCCCTCCACCCCGAATACCTCAACACCCCAATTCTAAATTGTGTTAAGGGATTATCTAACTATCTTATAAATACCACACTTTTTGCAAAAACAGCGAATACAACTGAGCTGCAAACTCATGTCTCATACCCCAGAGCTGCGCTCACTATTCTGCTGTTACATCATGTCTTATCCTCCAGAGCTGCACTCACTATTCTGTTGTTACATCATGTCTCATCCTCCAGAGCTGCACTCACTATTCTGCTGTTACATTGTGTCTCATCCTCCAGAGCTGCACTCACTATTCTGCTCTTACATCATGTCTCATCCTCCAGAGCTGTACTCACTATTCTGCTCTTACATCATGTCTCATCCTCCAGAGCTGCACTCACTATTCTGCTGTTACATTGTGTCTCATCCTCCAGAGCTGCACTCACTATTCTGCTCTTACATCATGTCTCATCCTCCAGAGCTGCACTCACTATTCTGCTGTTACATGGTGTTTTATTCTTATTCTCCAGAGCTGCACCCACTATTCTGCTATAACATCATGTCTCATCCACCAGAGCTGCACTCACTATTCTGCTCTTACATCATGTCTCATCCTCCAGAGCTGCACTCACTATTCTGCTATAACATCATGTCTCATCCTCCAGAGCTGCACTCACTATTCTGCTGTTACATCATGTCTCATCCTCCAAAACTGCACTCACTATTCTGCCGTTACATCATGTCTCATCCTCCAGAGCTGCACTCACTATTCTGCTGTTACATCATGTCTTATCCGCTATACACATGCTAAGTGTCATTTACACAGGTGAGTGTGAGACTGTGGCCTGTGTTGGGTCATGTGATTTGCCGCTGTGTGGTCACCCCGTTAGTAATGCAGGACATCCAGGACCGGTGGTGTAATAAAATATGATGTTGCTGTGTACAGAACCTGGGTCCCCGGGGGGCTATTACTGCTCTGCAGCCTTCTAAGACCACCACTATCCGTGGTCCCAAAAGAACATGGACGGCTGGGGGTCCTCCATCAATCCAGCGAGTCAGGTGGTGGTGATAATGCTGGACCGCCCCTTGTGGTGAGTGTATAGGATGGATGGGGTCGGAATGGCCTATCACAGCCCTCCATACAGTGTACACAGCTCTCCTGCAGTAACGATATAGGAGGAGTCACATTATAAAGGGTCTTTATTGTCAGCACAGCGGGGGTCCGCCCTCACTGAGCGTCCCCCACCGGGCATCGCTATGTACAGGAGTATAAATATCGCATGACCCCCCCTGCTGTCTGCACAGCACAGTTCATTGTCTCTGCGGGTCGTGGGGTCACAGGAGGCGCTGGCTGCTAGCGGATAAAGCGCCATCTATCACCGGCCGCTGTCCAGTCCGGGAATATGAGCGGAGAAGCAGCGGAGGAGCTCACCGTCCTGACCACCAGGACCACAAGGAAGAGGCCGAGGAGTCAGAGGCCAGAGAAGGAGGAGTGTGACGGGAAGATGGGGCCGTTCTCCTGCAGAGGAAAACGACAAAACGTTAAAGAGCGAGCAGAGAATGTAAAATATATAAACACTGATACAAATGTGGACGAGCCCTTTAGAGGGGGTGGCAGGGATTTGTAATTTACTCCTAAATAAAATCTCCAGCCTTCCAGTACTTATCAGCTGCTGTATGTCCTACAGGAAGCGGTGTATTCTTTCCAGTCTGACACAGTGCTCTCTGCTGCCACCTCTGTCCATGTCAGGAACTGTCCAGAGCAGCAGCAAATCCCCATAGAAAACCTCTCCTGCTCTGGACAGTTCCTGACATGGACAGAGGTGGCAGCAGAGAGCACCGTGTCAAATCTCTGGCACTTTTTGGCACCAGTTGATTAAAGAAATGTCTTTTTTTGCTGAACTCTGAACTTTAAGAGTTTTGCATGCATGGAGTGTGTGACCTCCACAGCCTCAGGTGATGTAATAACTCAATGCCCTCCTATGGAGTGGAGCCCCCAAACCACAGACAGGGGATGACAGGTCCATGAGGCACAGAGATCTGTGGAGGGATCTGACAGCTCCCACCGCCCTCTCCTCCTTTTGTGTCCGTGGTCCTTTGCCCATGCTCAAGTAATTATTTACCTTCCCAGGTTATGCCCCATTTCTCCAATTTTGGGATGGAACAACCAGATGTATTACCCCCTTAAGGAAGCCAGCATTTAAAAGGGGCCACCACTTTGGCGCTTGAAGGATAAAAGGATAAGATGGGGACTCCTGATTTGCCATGATTGATGACTTGAGGAACAAGCGTTTGTATATATAGAGGAGCCACCTTTCAAGCTACTTTATTATGTTGTTGGAGCCATATTGGACTCCATTGATGTACAGGTCCTGGACTCTATGGATCGAGAAGGACCAGGAGCCTCTCACAACTAATGATGGAAGTGACGCCCCCTCCCTCCCGTTTTTTCATGCATGGTCTCCCCATGGAGTCATGCCTCTATGCCCGGGCCACTATTATGTGTCGCTTTGGATGTCAAGTCTATTATATACCCATTATTGAGTACCTTATTGTGATGTATATCATCTATAGTGACTTGACTATGTTGCAATGTGATTTATGCAGCTGTAAATATTGACATAATTCTATGGTATCAAGTACATGTATATAATTTATAACAAGGGATTTATTATTTGGTTTAATGTGCTTCTCGTTCTACCTATGCCATGGGGCTCAAGGTACCATTGAATCACATGGCATTGGGGATAGTAACTTGGGTACATTGCTGCCCATCTATATTGCCTCTGACATATTGCTATTAGATACATTGCTAAGCGTTTATCCTCATTGTGATTTTTATATTGATATTTTCTCTTTTGGGAATTGCAATCTAGGGCGCATGCGCAATGGACGAGGGCTTAGATGCAGGTTTTTGGAGGGTGGGTGCATGTGTATCATATTTGTCTCTATGGGTGAATACCTTGGGTTACTGATATGGCATTTGAGAGCGCATGTGCATTGATAAGTTAGTTGCTGGGAGCAAGGGGCAGCATCCGGCTTTGCTTGGGATACTTCCCTAAAACAGACATTTTCGGGTGGTCACGAGACCCGGACGCTTTGATGACGCATCGGGTCAGGTGACCTTCCATAAGGTAACAGCCAGCTTGTACCATGTGATCTTGGCATGTGACGCTGGATTGTCACATGATACGGAGGTTCCGGTGATGTAATCAATCACATGACCAGCACTATCCGGAGCTTCTGGTGACGCACTTCCTGTCGGGTAACTGGGTTGCCCGGATTCTGACCTTGCACAGGTGAATATGGCGCCATTATTTACCCGGGCTTTGTGCAATACACGGTCGGATGGATTGGGGAACCAAACTATGAATGTAAGATATTGAGTGGTATATCCATGTTTTACGTGCCGCTTCATTACTCTGATTGGATGTCTACCTAACATGTACTATATATAGCACCATTATGACATAAGACAAGTACCCCTGACGAAGTCCACGTGACGGAACGCGTAGGGTTAATCTGCCTGATCCGTCCGTGAGACAGCAATTGTGACTGTATATATTATCTGTTTATTTTTGATTTGTGTTTTTTCACTTTATTGTATATTAATTTCCTCTTTTTCAGGATATTGTTATGTTTCACACTTTTTTACATGCACTTGCACTTTGTGGCACTTAATAATAGGCTCAGATAGTTTACATATAATTTTTTGCACTATATTATAATCATATTTGTTTATTAATTTTTGCTGTCTCTGTATTATTATGTGGGGTGGACCAGTCTCTCACCGTGCCTTATTGGGGCCAGTGGTAGGATCATGTGTGTTTAAAGGTTTTTAATCTTGTGTCTTTTTTGGATTGGATTTAAATAAAGAATATTTACTATATTGTGGAGGTGCAGACCTTGTTTTTCTAGATCAGGGGTGGGGAACCTTTTCCATGTCGAGGGCCGGTCAGGCATTAATAAAATCATTCGAGGGCCGCATACTGTGCGCGGCAGTTAGTAGCGGGGGTTTGCAGCACCCGGGGCAAGGCAAAGTATTGTTCCCCTAATGCCCCTGCTATTGTAGTTAACCCCCCCAGTGATGCCCCTGGTAGCCTAGTTAACCCCCCCAGTGATGCCTCTGGTAGCCTAGTTAACCCCCATCAGTCATGTCCCTGGTGGCCTAGTTAACCCCCATCAGGCATGTCCCTGGTGGCCTAGTTAACCCCCATCAGGCATGTCCCTGGTGGCCTAGTTAACCCCCATCAGGCATGTCCCTGGTGGCCTAGTTAACCCCCATCAGGCATGTCCCTGGTGGCCTAGTTAACCCCCATCAGGCATGTCCCTGGTGGCCTAGTTAACCCCCATCAGGCATGTCCCTGGTGGCCTAGTTAACCCCCATCAGGCATGTCCCTGGTGGCCTAGTTAACCCCCATCAGGCATGTCCCTGGTGGCCTAGTTAACCCCCATCAGGCATGTCCCTGGTGGCCTAGTTAACCCCCATCAGGCATGTCCCTGGTGGCCTAGTTATCACCCCCATCAGGCATGTCCCTGGTGGCCTAGTTATCACCCCCATCAGGCATGTCCCTGGTGGCCTAGTTATCACCCCCATCAGGCATGTCCCTGGTGGCCTAGTTATCACCCCCATCAGGCATGTCCCTGGTGGCCTAGTTATCACCCCCATCAGGCATGTCCCTGGTGGCCTAGTTATCACGCCCATCAGCCATGTCCCTGGTGGCCTAGTTAACCCCCATCAGGCATGTCCCTGGTGGCCTAGTTATCACCCCCATCAGCCATGTCCCTGGTGGCCTAGTTAACCCCCATCAGGCATGTCCCTGGTGGCCTAGTTATCACCCCCATCAGTCTTGTCCCTGGTGGCCTAGTTAACCCCCAAATAAAAAAAATAAACATCCCACTCACCTTACCTCCGCTCCCACGCTGCCCATGTCCTCTTCTGTCCCAGGTCCTCTGTGCCGGTCTTCTCCTGCAGGCGGCGCGCGATGAAATGACGTCAGAGCGCGCGGCCCGCAGGAGACTGAAGACACGCGCCGCTCTGCTGGGGAAGGAGCCGGCATAGACAGCATCCTCCTGTATCCGGCAGCTGTCACACCGGAGGATGCTGTGTATGCCGGCTCCTTCCTCCTCCAGAGCGGCGAGCATCACAGGGGAGCTGCGGGCCGCGGGCCGCATCGGGAGGTCTCAGGGGCCGGATGCGGCCCGCGGGCCGGAGGTTCCCCACCCCTGTTCTAGATCTATTCTTTTTTTTGCATACTATGGTAGTCTTTGGGTCTGGATAGGACTAGCACTCCGGTACTATTGCATGTGGTGCCCGCCTTATATGTGTGTAGTGTTTCACAACGGGGGGCAGGTCGCAGCTCACAGACCCCCAATGCAGCCGCATGACGCAAGTAATGTGCCCTGTAGACGTGTGCACTCCCCTATCTACATGGGGGGGGGGGAGAGTACAATGTGCCCTGTAGACGTGTGCGCTCCCCTATCTACATTGGGGGGGTGGTACAATGTACCCTGTAGACGTGTGCGCTCCACGATCTAAATGGGGGGGGGGGTACAATGTGACCTATAGACGTGTGCGCTCCCCTATCTACATCGGGGGGAGAGGTGTGCAATGTGCCCTGTAGACGTGTGCGCTCCCCTAATCTACATGGAAGGGGGGGGGGCAACAATGTGCTCTGTAGACATGTGCGCTCCCCTATCTACATGGGGGGGGGGTACAATGTGCCCCGTAGACGTGTGCGCTCCCCTATTTACATTGGGGGGGGGGGGTACAATGTGCCCTGTAGACGTGTGCGCTCCCCTATCTACATTGGGGGGGGGGGGTACAATGTGCCCTGTAGACGTGTGCGCTCCCCTATCTACATGGGGGGGGGGGGGGAAACAATGTGCCCTGTAGACGTGTGCGCCCCCCTATCTACATGGGGGAGGTTACAATGTGCCCTGTAGACATTTGCGCTCCCCTATTGACATGGGTGGGGGGTTGCAATGTTCCCTGTAGACGTGTGCGCTCCCCTATCGACAATGGGGTGGGGGGGGGGGGAGGGGGTTTGCGCAATGTGCCCTGTAGATGTGTGCGCACACGAGGGGTGGGGGTGGCTATCATGCAGCACAGTTTCTGGCATCTATCACTGAATCTCAGCAGATTGAGCACACTTGGACTGGATGAAGGCTCATCTGGGCCACAGGCTGCTCCCGGCACACGCACAGCTCCCCCGATTCGCTGTCCCAGACCCTGCAGGAGAAGCATCAAAGGTGACTGGGAATGAAGGGGGGGGCGCTTTAACCCTGTGTTTGCTCCATGTTGGCGGCGTTGCTCCATTCTGCACATATTTCACACTACATGTGGTTTTTATCGGGTCACGCTGACACTTAACCGCTTCTACAGATGACGTCTCGGAGAGAAGAAACCGCTGTGGTATCATACGGGAAGACACGGAGACTGAGAAGGCGAAATGCACGGACGCACAGCGCATAATACAGTAAATCATGGCTCTCGTCTTACCCGAGCGTCATAATCCAGCACAAACGGAGGGATTTCTATCTGGTCTGGGGAGATGGCGGTGAAAAGCTGGTGCAAGCTGTCAACATGGTGGACACGATCCTTCAACCCAGAGACGGTGAAAGTGGTGAAGAACCACGTGGAGACCTGAAAAACAAGAGGAAATAACATCAACCACAGGATGTCAGGAATATGTGTAATACACCGCCCCTCACCCGCCTATAACCTCATCTCACGTCCTTACTCCCTCATTACCTCATATTCTTATACTATAATGGATTTAGTCCCATCTAATTGTATAATTATTACCGATTGTTCCTTTCATTGTTCCCTAACAGTCCTGTCAGCTCCTGTTCTCACACACCAGATCTCTTCTTAGCTCCCTAACAGTCCTGTCAGCTCCTGTTCTGACACCAGATCTCACCTTAGCTCCTGTTCTCAGACACCAGATCTCACCTTAGCTCCCTAACAGTCCTGTCAGCTCCTGTTCTCAGACACCAGATCCCATCCTAGCTCCCTAACAGCCCTGTCAGCTCCTGTTCTCAGACACCAGATCTCACCTCAGCTCCCTAACAGCCCTGTCAGCTCCTGTTCTCAGACACCAGATCTCTTCTTAGCTCCCTAACAGTCCTGTCAGCTCCTGTTCTCAGACAACAGATCCCATCCTAGCTCCCTAACAGCCCTGTCAGCTCCTTTTCAGACACCAGATCTCTTCTTAGCTCACTAACAGCCCTGCTAGCTCCTGTTCTCAGACACCAGATCTCACCTTAGCTCCCTAACAGTCCTGTCAGCTCCTGTTCTCAGACACCAGATCTCTACTTAGCTCCCTAACAGCCCTGTCAGCTCCTGTTCTCAGACACCAGATCTCTACTTAGCTCCCTAACAGCCCTGTCAGCTCCTGTTCTCAGACACCAGATCTCTTCTTAGCTCCCTAACAGTCCTGTCAGCTCCTGTTCTCAGACACCAGAACTCACCTCAGCTCCCTAACAGCCCTGTCAGCTCCTGTTCTCAGACACCAGATCCCATCCTAGCTTCCTAACAGTCCTGTCAGCTCCTGTTCTCAGACACCAGATCTCTACTTAGCTCCCTAACAGCCCTGTCAGCTCCTGTTCTCAGACACTAGATCTCTTCTTAGCTCCCTAACAGCCCTGTCAGCTCCTGTTCTCAGACACTAGATCTCTTCTTAGCTCCCTAACAGTCCTGTCAGGTACTGTTCTCAGAAACCAGATCTCTTCTTAGCTCCCTAACAGTCCTGTCAGCTCCTGTTCTCAGACACTAGATCTCTTCTTAGCTCCCTAACAGTCCTGTCAGCTCCTGTTCTCAGACACCAGATCTCTTCTTAGCTTCCTAAAAGCCCTGTAAGGTCTTGTTCTCAGACACCAGATCCCATCCTAGCTCCCTAACAGTCCTGTCAGGTCCTGTTCTCAGACACCAGATCTCTACTTAGCTCCCTAACAGTCCTGTCAGCTCTTGTTCTCAGACACCAGATCTCTACTTAGCTCCCTAACAGTCCTGTCAGCTCCTGTTCTCAGACACTAGATCTCTTCTTGGCTCCCTAACAGTCCTGTCAGCTCCTGTTCTCAGACACCAGAACTCACCTCAGCTCCCTAACAGCCCTGTCAGCTCCTGTTCTCAGACACCAGATCCCATCCTAGCTTCCTAACAGTCCTGTCAGCTCCTGTTCTCAGACACCAGATCTCTACTTAGCTCCCTAACAGTCCTGTCAGCTTCTGTTCTCAGACACTAGATCTCTTCTTAGCTCCCTAACAGCCCTGTCAGCTCCTGTTCTCAGACACCAGATCCCATCCTAGCTCCCTAACAGTCCTGTCAGCTCCTGTTCTCAGACACTAGATCTCTTCTTAGCTCCCTAACAGCCCTGTCAGCTCCTGTTCTCAGACACCAGATCTCTTCTTAGCTCCCTAACAGCCCTGTCAGCTCCTGTTCTCAGACACCAGATCCCATCCTAGCTCCCTAACAGTCCTGTCAGCTCCTGTTCTCAGACACTAGATCTCTTCTTAGCTCCCTAACAGTCCTGTCAGGTACTGTTCTCAGACACCAGATCTCTTCTTAGCTCCCTAACAGTCCTGTCAGCTCCTGTTCTCAGACACCAGATCTCTTCTTAGCTCCCTAACAGTCCTGTCAGGTACTGTTCTCAGACACCAGATCTCTTCTTAGCTCCCTAACAGTCCTGTCAGCTCCTGTTCTCAGACACCAGATGTCTTCTTAGCTCCCTAACAGTCCTGTCAGCTCCCGTTCTCAGACACCAGATCCCATCCTAGCTCCCTAACAGTCCTGTCAGCTCCTGTTCTCAGACACCAGATGTCTTCTTAACTCCCTAACAGTCCTGTCAGCTCCCGTTCTCAGACACCAGATCTAACCCCAGTTCCCGAACATCCAATTACTTCCTCCAGCTCTTTTGCACAGGACCTTGCCTCAGCTCTCTCACAACCCTGTCAACTTTATTCCTTTTAGAAGATGGATCTAATCTTTACTGTTATTTCGTACTATGTATCGAATCCCCCAAACCGATTCCCTTATGCTGCAATTAATACACTGCATCTAGTCTTAGCTCCCTCATACCCCTATTTCTCCCATTTTGTCAGATACAATGACCTGGGTCTCACCCCATCAACCTTTAAGGACCCGTCTTCCTAACACACTAGCTCCAAATCCAGGTTGTCCTCCGACCACCAAGAACTGATCACAAAACCAATATGAGAGGCGAGGAGGGGGCATAGAAACCAGCAATGTCGGGTGTAACCTGCAGTATAAGAACCGAGCACTAGGAACCATCGTATAGAAGCAATGAATAATTCGGCAAAAACTTTCCGTCTCCTGACAATCTGCCCTCTCTGTCCCCTCAGTTCTGCAATCTATTATGTGTTCTTCCAGAATATGGCGGAAGCGACGCAGCTCGAGCTCTTGAAGATGCGCCAGTGTGAACATCAGAGGATCTTGTAGAATCTGGAAACATCAGCAAAGTCAACTGAATGAGAACATCAGGGAAACCCGTACACGCCAGTTCACACTGCGGCAGCCAAAACCAGTGTGATTCACCATAAAAAAATTGCACGCGTTATAATTTATAGCCTGTTGCCCTTGGTTACGACCGGCCTTTGGTCATCCACTAAGGTGGTCGCACATGCTCACGTGAACTGTAATGACCTGATTTGTCCCATGAGTAATGGCAGAATGATGGGGGCAAGGGGCAGCATGAGAAGATGTGACAGGAGTGACCAGGCCTAAGACTCCCCCCCCCCCCCATGTGCAGGGTATATATGTGGCATACATCTGTTGTGTCATAGCAAAACTCTCCTTAGCTCCCTTATTCCCCTGTTCTTCTAAAGAACTAGCAGTTTTTACTTCTTCACTTCCTTATTGCCTTATGTTACATTCCTTTAACCCTTTAAGGACATGGCCCATTTTCGTTTTTACGTTTTCGGTTTTTCCTCCTTGTGTTTAAAAGGTCATAGCACTTGCATTTTTCCACCTAGAAACCCACATGACCCCTTATTTTTTGCTTCACTAATTGTACTTTGCAATTACAGGCTGAATTTTTGCATAAAGTACACTGCGAAACCAGAAAAAAATTCGAAGTGTGGTGAAATTGAAAAAAAAAACGCATTTCTTTTATTTGGGGGAAATGTGTTTTTACGCCATTCACCCTGGGGTAAAACTGACTTGTTATGCATGTTCCTCAAATCGTTACGATTAAAACGATATATAACATGTATAACTTATATTGTATCTGATGGCCTGTAAAAAATTCAAACCGTTAACCAATATACGTTCCTTAAAATCGCTCCATTCCCAGGCTTATAGCGCTTTTATCCTTTGGTCTATGGGGCTGTGCGAGGTGTCATTTTTTGCGCCATGATGTGTTCTTTCTATCGGTACCTTGATTGCCCATATACGACTTTTTGATCGCTTTTTATTACATTTTTTCTGGATTTGATGCGACCAAAAATGCGCAATTTTGCACTTTGGGATTTTTTTGCGCTGACGCCGTTTACCGTACGAGATCAGGAATGTGATTAATTAATAGTTCGGGCGATTACGCACGCGGCGATAGCAAACATGTTTATTTATTTATTTATTTGTTTACTTTTATTTAAAACCTGGGAAAAGGGGGGTGATTCAGACTTTTATTAGGGGAGGGGGCTTTTACTATTAACAACACTTTTTTTTTTTTTTTACACATATACTAGAAGCCCCATGGGGGACTTCTAGTATATACACTTGGATCTCTCATTGAGATCTCTGCAGCATAGATATGCTGCAGAGATCCATGAGATCGGCACTCGTTTACTTTCGGCTGCTGCAGCCGGAAGTAAACGAGTGCCGAGCCGAGGACGGCGCCATCTTGGACGCGTCCCCGGCCGGCATCAGTAACGGAGATCGCTCCTCCGGGACAAGGTCCCGGAGGAGCGATCTCCCCCACTAGACACCAGG
Organism: Dendropsophus ebraccatus; assembly: GCF_027789765.1. NCBI lineage: Eukaryota > Metazoa > Chordata > Amphibia > Anura > Hylidae > Dendropsophus > Dendropsophus ebraccatus. Next base: position 96,104,948 of record NC_091464.1, read on the forward strand.
GAAACGTTGCCTCCGGTAATCGGAGGCAGCTGTCAACTTTGACAGCTGCCTCCGATTAGCTAATTAGCGGGCACGGCGATCAGACCGTGCCCGCTAATAGCGGCGGTCCCGGGCTACACGCGGCACCCGGGATCGCGGCACTTCAAAGCGAGGACATAGGACGTACCGGTACGTCCTATGTCCTTAAGAGGTTAAAGCGTAACTGTCATATTTTTTTTATTGCAGAAATCAGTAGTATAAGCGATTTTAAGAAACTCTATAATAGGTTTCATTAGCCAAAAAAGCCTCCTTCTGTACTCAAGAAGCAATCTCCCAGCCTCCCCCCCCCCCCCCCCCCCGACTTCTTATCTGTGCATTATCAGGCAAACACGTCTTCATTACAGAGAAGCCAGTGAAGACGGGCTCTGCTCTCCCATTCTATCCTTATAGAGGGGGGAGGGGATGAGGGAGATGAGGGAGCAGGAAGAGGTGACATGAAGGTCAGCTGTTTGTAGACTCTCTGGGCACCTAAACCGCAGGATTCTGGGGTCAGAAAGGTCAGTGCTTCTCTATGAACTTACTGAGAGAAGATTGCAGGGTGTTGTGCTGTGCAAGACTGCTCCGTGCTCAGTCACTCCTAACAGCCCCTCCCCTCTCCATAGCCACATAATGGAGACAGAAATCCTGCTTCTTCTGAGGTTAGGGGGGAGGCTGGGAGATTGCTTTTTCAGTACAGAAGGAAACTCTTTTGGTTTATAAAACCTATTACAAAGTTTCTTAAAATCGCTTATACTGTTGATATTTAATGTTTTAAAAAAATGACCCTGAAATGATAGTTACGCTTTAAGTTTCATTTCTTCTGAATCCTTTTGCTTCCTGGTCTCCTTTACAATAGAACCTCTCCCAGCTCCCTCACACCCTCTCAGACACAGGATATGTCTACCCTCTATGTCTTTATTTCCTGTTACTCCAGAATTCTTGATCCCCTCTTACTTTCCTGATACTACTATCATCATCTCTGCATCCACTCAGACTGAAACCTGTCTCAGTACCCTCAATACCCTCACACCCCTTGTGTTCCTTCTTGGAGTTTGCTGCAGCCCCTATCTCCCATACTGCTATCTCTCCTGTGTAATCTCAATACATTTACAGTAACTGTGGGCTGAATGTTCTCTTTACACCATCTCATACACCAATCACATCTTCGGGCACGTCCTCCTCCTAAACCATGGCTCCTCCTGAGATGTGAGATCTTGTCTCAGCTCCCTCAGTGCTCTGAGTCACTCCTATTATGCAGACCTCAGTATGTAATCCAGACCTCACTATGTAATCCAGAGTACTGCTGCCAATCCAGCAATGTGTTGGAGAAGGACAGCTCTGCTGCACTGTACAGATGATATACCGCGGCACCACAAGCTCTCAGAGCCAGAACCGGTTCAATGTGTTTACGTCGCAGTCAGAAGGGTCAGCAATAAGTAGAGACGCGTCAGCCTTGTACTGATCCTCGTAGAGATTTTATTGCAGTAATAAAACCTCCTGCATTGTACACAGTATTACATAACGGCGGTGGCAGACACGTGTCATCACATAGTGCTCCGGCTGAAACAAAAATAGTAAATGATATTATAAGATGTAATAGTGCATCTCGCACCCTCAGCCCACTTCCCTTTCTATAAGAACTTGTATTATGTTATATAATATTCCTATTACTTCCTGGTCCCATAGAAATCTTTCTTTGCTCTCTGACAGTCCGGTCACGTCCTGTTCTGTTCTTATCTCCGCTTCTTTACTTTATATTAATGATCCTCCTGTATCTGCTCACATCCCTAGATCCTCATTCTAATTTCATCCAGGGATCTTGTCTAAGCTCCCTAACAACCCTTCACCTTCAGATCCGGTCTTCTCTTCGTCACACTGTATTACCTTGTGTTACTAATAATAGATCCTCACTCCCTCACCAGACTTCAAAGCCCGCAGCCTAATGAGCAGAACGCAGATAGGAAACAAGCAATTCCCTTCCTTCCTACTGTAGATTCGCTCATCTCTCCAGTAACCACCACCCTCTCCCTTCTCCTTCATATAGTAGATCTAGTCTTAGCCCCCCCATATCTCCTGTAAACCTCTATAACCACCACCATCTCCCTTCTCCTTCATATACTGCATCTAGTCTTAGCCCCCCCATATCTCCTGTAAACCTCTATAACCACCACCATCTCCTTCTCCTCTCATATAATATTCTGATCTTAGCTCCCTCACAACCCTGTTACCTCCCTCTCTCAAATAATAATCTTATTTTAGCTCCCTCACAACCCTGTCACCTCCTCCTCCTCTCATAATAATCTGTCCTTAGCTCCCTCACAATCCTGTCACCTCCTCCTCCTCTCATATAATAATCTGATCTTAGCTCCCTCACAACCCTGTTACCTCCCTCTCTCATATAATCTTTTCTTAGCTCCCTCACAACCCTGTTACCTCCTTCTCCTCTCATATAATAATCTGATCTTAGCTCCCTCACAACCCTGTTACCTCCCTCTCTCATATAATAATCTTTTCTTAGCTCCCTCACAACCCTGTTACCTCCTTCTCCTCTCATATAATAATCTGATTTTAGCTCCCTCACAACCCTGTTACCTCCCTCTCTCATATAATAATCTTTTCTTAGCTCCCACACAATCCTGTTACCACCTCCTCCTCTCATATAATAATCTGATTTTAGCTCCCTCACAACCCTGTTACCTCCCTCTCTCATATAATAATCTGATCTTAGCTCCCTCACAACCCTGTTACCTCCCTCTCTCATATAATAATCTTATTTTAGCTCCCTCACAACCCTGTCACCTCCTCCTCCTCTCATATCATAATCTGTCCTTAGCTCCCTCACAACCCTGTCACCTCCTCCTTCGCTCATATAATAATCTGATTTTAGCTCCCTCACAACCCTGTTACATCCTGGCATATGTACGCCATATAGGTTTAGCTGCATACACCTATAAACTGTAGAGGTCACCAAGCAGATCTATCTTACAGCCCTGTGGGCACGGTAATGTGAATAGGAGGCAGCCATCATTTATAAACCTGAAAGGTCTGACATAGACAGGGTATCAGTGCCCCACCTCAGTATCTCAGATGAGGAGCAGTACCCAGTGGCAACAAAGTCCGGGGGCTGAATCCCATCAGATGTTCTTCCTGTGCACAGGGTCTCGCTCTCCAGTATCTCAGGCGAGGGGCAGTGACCGGCAGTGATGGAGTCAGGGGGCAGACGCTCTCCGGTATCTCAGGGGAGGGGCAGTGACCGGCAGTGATGGAGTCAGGGGGCAGACGCTCTCCGGTATCTCAGGGGAGGGGCAGTGACCGGCAGTGATGGAGTCAGGGGGCAGGTGCTCTCCGGCATCTCAGGCGAGGGGCAGTGACCAGCAGTGATGGAGTCAGGGGGCAGAAGCTCTCCGGCATCTCAGGCGAGGGGCAGTGACTGGCGGTGATGGAGTCAGGGGGCAGGTGCTCTCTGGCATCTCAAGGGGGCGGCAGTGATGGAGTCAGGGGGCAGAAGCTCTCCGGTATCTCATGTGAGGGGCAGTGACCGGCGGTGATGGAGTCAGGTGCTCTCCGGTATCTCAGGCAAGGGGCAGTGACAGGAGATGATCGAGTGAGGGGGCAGACACTCTCCGGTATCTCAGGGGAGGGGCAGTGACCGGCGGTGATGGAGTCAGGTGCTCTCCGGTATCTCAGGCGAGGGGCAGTGATCAGCAGTGATGGAGTCAGGGGGCAGACACTCTCCGGTATCTCAGGGGAGGGGCAGTGACCGGCGGTGATGGAGTCAGGTGCTCTCCGGTATCTCAGGCGAGGGGCAGTGACCAGCAGTGATGGAGTCAGGGGGCAGAAGCTCTCCGGTATCTCAGGCGAGGGGCAGTGACCGGCTGTGATGGAGTCAGGGGGCAGGTGCTCTCCAGTATCTCAGGCAAGGGGCAGTGAGCGGCGGTGATGGAGTCAGGGGGGCAGGTGCTCTCCGTTATCTCAGGTGAGAGGCAGTGACAGGCTGTGATGGAGTCAGGGGGCAGACACTCTACGGTATCTCAGGGGAGGGGCAGTGACCGGCAGTGATGGAGTCAGGGGGGCAGGTGCTCTCCAGCATCTCAGGCGAGGGGCAGTGACCAGCAGTGATGGAGTCAGGGGGCAGAATCTCTCCGGCATCTCAGGCGAGGGGCAGTGACTGGCGGTGATGGAGTCAGGGGCAGGTGCTCTCTGGCATCTCAAGGGGGCGGCAGTGATGGAGTCAGGGGGCAGACACTCTCCAGTATCTCAGGGGAAGGGCAGTGATGGAGTCAGGGGGCAGACACTCTCCGGCATCTCAGGCGAGGGGCAGTGACTGTCAGTGATGGAGTCAGGGGGCAGACACTCTCCGTTATCTCAGGCGAGGGGCAGTGACCGTCAGTGATGGAGTCAGGGGCCAGATACTCTCCAGTATCTCAGGGGAAGGGCAGTGATGGAGTCAGGGGGCAGACACTCTCCGGTATCTCAGGGGAGGGGCAGTGACCGGCGGTGATGGAGTCAGGGGGCAGGTGCTCTCCGGCATCTCAAGGGGGCGGCAGTGATGGAGTCAGGGGGCAGACTCTCTGGTATATCAGGTGAGAGGCAGTGACCGGCAGTGATGGAGTCAGGGGGCAGACACTCTCTGGTATCTCAGGTGAGAGGCAGTGATCGGCAGTGATGGAGTCAGGGGGCAGATGCTCTACAGCAGTGATTTTCAACTAGTGTGCCGCGACACATGGTCGCATGTGCTGTGGGGAAAGTTCCCCAAACTATGGTGCCCCTGTGAAACTGGAGAAAACAATGGGGGAGAGACGCAGGGGGGAGAGAAGTATGGTGGAGAAAAGCACAGGAGAGAAGCATGGGGGGAGAGAAGCACAGGAGAGAAGCATGGGGGAGAGAAGCACAGGAGAGAAGCATGGGGGAGAGAAGCACAGGAGAGAAGCATGGGGGAGAGAAGCACAGGAGAGAAGCAGGGGGGAGAGAAGCAGGGGGAGTAGTATGGTGGAGAGACGCACAGGAGAGAAGCAGGGGGGAGAGCAGCACAGGAGAGAAGCAGGGGGGAGAAGTATGGTGGAGAGAAGCACAGGAGAGAAGTAGGGGGGAGAAGTATGGTGGAGAGAAGCGCAGGAGAGAAGCACAGGGGGGAGAAGAAAACAGGCCCAGGTTTCACACTGAGTGAGTATAAATACATTTAGAATCTATATTATTAACTATATGTATAATATGTACTGTTTTAGTGTAATTTTGGTTGGTGGTGTGCCCCGGGATTTTTTAAGTATAAAAAGTGTGCCGCGGCTCAAAAAAAGGTTGAAAATCACTGCTCTACAGTATCTCAGGTGAGGAACAGTGACTGGCGGTGATGGAGTCAGGGGGCAGATGCTCTCCAGTATCTCAGGTGAGGGGCAGTGACTGGCGGTGATGGAGTCAGGGGGCAGATGCTCTCCAGTATCTCAGGTGAGGGGCAGTGACTGGCGGTGATGGAGTCAGGGGGCAGATGCTCTCCAGTATCTCAGGTGAGGGGCAGTGACTGGCGGTGATGGAGTCAGGGGGCAGGTGCTCTCCGGTATCTCAGGCGAGGGGCAGTGACCGGCAGTGATGGAGTCAGGGGGCAGACACTCTCTGGTATCTCAGGCGAGGGGCAGTAAACGGCAGTGATGGAGTCAGGGGGGCAGACACTCTCCAGTATCTAAGGTGAGGGGCAGTGACCGGCAGTGATGGAGTCAGGGGGCAGACACTCTCTGGTATCTCAGGGGAGGGGCAGTGACCGGCAGTGATGGAGTCAGGGGGCAGATGCTCTCCAGTATCTCAGGCGAGGGGCAGTGACCGGCAGTGATGGAGTCAGGGGGCAGATGCTCTACAGTATCTCAGGTGAGGGGCAGTGACTGGCGGTGATGGAGTCAGGGGGCAGATGCTCTCCAGTATCTAAGGTGAGGGGCAGTGACCGGCAGTGATGGAGTCAGGGGGCAGACACTCTCTGGTATTTCAGGGGAGGGGCAGTGACCGGCAGTGATGGAGTCAGGGGGCAGACACTCTCTGGTATCTAAGGTGAGGGGCAGTGACCGGCAGTGATGGAGTCAGGGGGCAGGTGCTCTCCGGTATCTCAGGTGAGGGGCAGTGACCGGCAGTGATGGAGTCAGGGGGCAGACACTCTCTGGTATTTCAGGGGAGGGGCAGTGACCGGCAGTGATGGAGTCAGGGGGCAGGTGCTCTCCGGTATCTCAGGTGAGGGGCAGTGACCGGCAGTGATGGAGTCAGGGGGCAGACACTCTCTGGTATTTCAGGGGAGGGGCAGTGACCGGCAGTGATGGAGTCAGGGGGCAGACACTCTCTGGTATCTAAGGTGAGGGGCAGTGACCGGCGGTGATGGAGTCAGGGGGCAGACACTCTCTGGTATTTCAGGCGAGGGGCAGTGACCGGCGGTGATGGAGTCAGGGGGCAGACACTCTCTGGTATCTAAGGTGAGGGGCAGTGACCGGCAGTGATGAAGTCAGGGGGCAGGTGCTCTCCGGTATCTCAGGCGAGGGGCAGTGACCGGCAGTGATGGAGTCAGGGGGCAGGTGCTCTCCGGTATCTCAGGCGAGGGGCAGTGACCGGCAGTGATGGAGTCAGGGGGCAGACACTCTCCGGTATCTAAGGTGAGGGGCAGTGACCGGCGGTGATGGAGTCAGGGGGCAGACACTCTCCTCGCTCTCAGGGTCTCGTCCCCTACAGCTGTTTCTCCTTATAGTTACAGTCACCAGCTCGGCCGGCAGGATGATCTGTGCGGTTTTTATTTTGTCTATTTTGTTTGAAAAAGAATGAAGCGGAGATCTGCCGGCCCTGGAGAGCGCCCCCATCCTGCGCTCTGGTGAGGAAACCAAAACCAACCAAAGCCCCAAGCTGCCATTAGCCGCCCCCATGTGGAGCTTACATAGATGGCTTCAGTAACGCGGACCCCGGGGTGGTGACGATGCGGCACACATGTCCTATCAATGGACGTCCCTGATTCAGTGATTGGTCACACTCACTGCCACTCAGGGGTCCCAGGAGTGCGGCCGTCTTCGAGGGTGCACCCCCCCATCATCTTATAGGGATAGAAGCGGAATCTCATTCCCCCAATGTAGCTGCTTTGCTACAATATATCAGTGCAGGCACAACGTATCAGTAATCACATCTGTAGCAAACCCTCAGCTCTGAGAAATAAGACGTCCCTCTAACCAGACGGCTCCCGATCACTGACAGCGAGATGACGGCATCCGGCACATTCTATGTCTGACCAAGTGACAGCACGAACGGATGGCTGAAACCTGAGCGAGATGTCCGATAAAGTAATCCCCCTCAACTTCCCTTACTGCAATGCTGCAAAACAGCCCGGCCACCTCACTTTCTGGCAGAGGGACGAGACTTACCTTAGATCGAAATGTTGGATGGACGAAGTAAAAAGCCTTTAAGTTCTTCTTATATCTGTCAGGATGAAAAGACGACATTGAGGTCGGCAGAAACTGCGCAATAAAAACCCCCATAAAAATACAGAATATCCCTTTAAATCCTACAATGGGTTTTACAATGTGGCAGTAATCACTTTGGTATCCACCAGTGTGACCAGCGCTCTACACAGACTGCACATCTATCACCAGGATACCGTGTAGACAATGTTATGTGTGCTCACAGTGCCCCCTAGTGGTGACAGGAGGAAGAGCAGGGGTACTGTACAGTATGGAGGGATCACAGTGCCCCTTAATGGTGACAGGAGGAAGGGCAGGGGTACTGTACAGTATGGAGCCATCACAGTGCCCCCTAGTGGTGATAGGAGGAAGAGCAGGGGTACTGTACAGTATAGAGCCATCACAGTGCCCCCTAGTGGTGACAGGAGGAAGAGCAGGGATACTGTACAGTATGGAGGGATCACAGTGCCCCTTAATGGTGACAGGAGGAAGGGCAGGGGTACTGTACAGTATGGAGCCATCACAGTGCCCCCTAGTGGTGACAGGAGGAAGAGCAGGGATACTGTACAGTATAGAGCCATCACAGTGCCCCCTAGTGGTGACAGGAGCAAGGGCAGGGATACTGTACAGTATGGAGGGATCACAGTGCCCCCTAGTGGTGACAGGAAGGAGAGCAGGGGTACTGTACAGTATGGAGCCATCACAGTGCCCCCTAGTGGTGATAGGAGGAAGAGCAGGGGTACTGTACAGTATGGAGCCATCACTGTGCCCCCTAGTGGTGACAGGAGGAAGGGCAGGGGTACTGTACAGTATGGAGGGATCACAGTGCCCCCTAGTGGTGACAGGAGGAAGGGCAGGGGTACTGTACAGTGTGGAGCCATCACTGTGCCCCCTAGTGGTGACAGGAGGAAGAGCAGGGGTACTGTACAGTATAGAGCCATCACAGTGCCCCCTAGTGGTGACAGGAGGAAGAGCAGGGATACTGTACAGTATAGAGCCATCACAGTGCCCCCTAGTGGTGACAGGAGGAAGAGCAGGGATACTGTACAGTATGGAGCCATCACAGTGCCCCCTAGTGGTGACAGGAGGAAGAGCAGGGATACTGTACAGTATGGAGCCATCACAGTGCCCCCTAGTGGTGACAGAAGGAAGAGCAGGGGTACTGTACAGTATGGAGCCATCACAGTGCCCCCTAGTGGTGACAGGAGGAAGGGCAGGGGTACTGTACAGTGTGGAGCCATCACAGTGCCCCCTAGTGGTGACAGGAGAAAGAGCAGGGGTACTGTACAGTATGGAGCCATCACAGTGCCCCCTAGTGGTGACAGAAGGAAGAGCAGGGATACTGTACAGTATGGAGCCATCACAGTGCCCCCTAGTGGATGAGGAGTGGTGACAGGAGGAAGAGCAGGGGTACTGTACAGTATGGAGCCATCACTGTGCCCCCTAGTGATGACAGAAGGAAGAGCAGGGGTACTGTACAGTATGGAGCCATCACAGTGCCCCCTAGTGGTGATAGGAGGAAGAGCAGGGGTACTGTACAGTATGGAGCCATCACTGTGCCCCCTAGTGGTGACAGGAGGAAGGGCAGGGGTACTGTACAGTATGGAGGGATCACAGTGCCCCCTAGTGGTGACAGGAGGAAGGGCAGGGGTACTGTACAGTGTGGAGCCATCACTGTGCCCCCTAGTGGTGACAGGAGGAAGAGCAGGGGTACTGTACAGTATAGAGCCATCACAGTGCCCCCCTAGTGGTGACAGGAGGAAGAGCAGGGATACTGTACAGTATGGAGCCATCACAGTGCCCCCTAGTGGTGACAGAAGGAAGAGCAGGGGTACTGTACAGTATGGAGCCATCACTGTGCCCCCTAGTGGTGACAGGAGGAAGAGCAGGGATACTGTACAGTATGGAGCCATCACAGTGCCCCCTAGTGGTGACAGGAGGAAGGGCAGGGGTACTGTACAGTGTGGAGCCATCACTGTGCCCCCTAGTGGTGACAGGAGGAAGGGCAGGGGTACTGTACAGTGTGGAGCCATCACTGTGCCCCCTAGTGGTGACAGGAGGAAGAGCAGGGATACTGTACAGTATAGAGCCATCACAGTGCCCCCTAGTGGTGACAGGAGGAAGAGCAGGGGTACTGTACAGTATGGAGCCATCACAGTGCCCCCTAGTGGTGACAGAAGGAAGAGCAGGGATACTGTACAGTATGGAGCCATCACAGTGCCCCCTAGTGGTGACAGAAGGAAGAGCAGGGATTCTTTACAGTATGGAGCCATCACAGTGCCCCCTAGTGGTGACAGGAGGAAGGGCAGGGGTACTGTACAGTATGGAGCCATCACTGTGCCCCCTAGTGGTGACAGGAGGAAGAGCAGGGGTACTGTACAGTATGGAGCCATCACAGTGCCCCCTAGTGGTGACAGGAGGAAGAGCAGGGGTACTGTACAGTATGGAGCCATCACAGTGCCCCCTAGTGGTGACAGGAGGAAGAGCAGGGGTACTGTACAGTATGGAGCCATCACTGTGCCCCCTAGTGATGACAGAAGGAAGAGCAGGGGTACTGTACAGTATGGAGCCATCACAGTGCCCCCTAGTGGTGACAGACGGAAGAGCAGGGATACTGTACAGTATGGAGCCATCACTGTGCCCCCTAGTGGTGACAGAAGGAAGGGCAGGGATACTGTACAGTATGGAGGGATCCCAGTGCCCCCTTATGGTGACAGGAGGGAGAGCAGGGGTACTGTACAGTATGGAGCTATCACAGCACCCCCTGGTGGATGAGGAGTGGTGACAGGAAAGAGAGCAGGGGTACTGTACAGTATGGAGCAGTAACTCACTTGGCATCCACCACGTCGTACACGTTTTTCAAGAAGTCGGAGTCCAAGTGGTTGTGTTCGGCGGTCAGGGTGTGGAAATAGACCAGGACGTAGTCTTTGGCAGCCACGTGGTCCATCATATGTATGAAGTAGAGCAGAGCCTGGACGAATAGGATCAGAACACGCAGGTTACATGTAGTATATAGCATGCAGAAATCATAAAGTAAATAATAAACAATTCCAGAAGGACTCCACCCCCTGCCTCATATGACCTCTACCTGATTATCTCTATATTACCAGGGTCCAGTCTCCCATACAGGGCAAGTTCCATGTACGAGCCTTATTATAGATGTGACTCGCGGGGTGTGAGCTGCATTTCTCCAAACTAAACTGCGACATAGTGACAGATAATACAGGTAGTATTGACCCCTGAATGACTCCTCTGTGCGGTTCTGCATCCTCACTGCATCGCACAGATCGGAAGAGCTGCGATTCAAGAGGCTTTCCAGCTACACTACAACTTCCATCACGCCTTGACAAGTCGTGCTGCACTGCAGTTATGCAAGAGTTGGCTCTCCAGGCATGATAGGAGTTGTAGTTCTGCAACAGCTGGAGAGGCAGAGTTTGAACCCCCTGGTCTATAAAAAGCTGAGCCTCCAGGAAAGGTGCCACCCAGCTTTCCTAACTTCCTGAATGACAACCCTGCACAGTGTATATACACGTACAGATAATCTCTCCCGGCATTCAGGAGTCTGGGAAAGGTGGATGACAATATAGGTGTCCCTGAGCTACTATTACTTGTCCCCCAGCATTTTGGGAAGCACTGGGATTTCTGTGAGGTGTCTGGGCACAATGTAGGGGCCATCAGGCACAGCGACATGCAGGAGTCTGACGTGACTGTTCTGGATAGCAGTGTGGCCAACTAACAAATCGGGGAGATTCACCTTCTCCATGTCGATCAGCAGGACGGGAATGTTTCTTCCTACAATGACGATGACGGTGCGGCCACAGTTATCCACTCCTGGAACAAGGAATAAGATGTGAGATCAGGGGACAAAGGCCGCCCCCTCATTGTGTAACATAGCAGGCGTTATAAAATTACTGATCTTCCGTGAAGTAGCCATTGTGTTAGCGGTGTGAGGTGTCACACTCCAGGTACTAAGTATACTGGCAAAATTGTGAGACTCACCAGACTGGTACAACGCCTTCAGGGCAGCAATATCTGAGAGGTCTTCTGTCCGTGCCCGAGAAAGCCAGCGATTGTAGCTGAGAATAAAAGAACAGGGAGACAATGAGTAACCTATGATCTGACAGCTGCCGTGGCCTGAGGATGAGGAGTAACCTTTAATCTGCCTGTGCCCTGAGGATGAGGAGAAATCTGTGATCTGCCCATTTTCTGAAGATGACGAGCAACCTGTATTCTGCCCGTAACCTGAAGATGAGGAGTAACCTATAATCTGCCAGTACCCTGAGAATGAGGAGTAACCTGTAATCTGCCCGCACCTTGAGGATGAGGAGTAACCTGTAATCTGCCCGCACCCTGAGGATGAGGAGTAACCTGTAATCTGCCCGCACCCTGAGGATGAGGAGTAACCTGTAATCTGCCCGCACCCTGAGGAAGAGGAGTAACCTGTAATCTGCCCGCACCTTGAGGATGAGGAGTAACCTGTAATCTGCCCGCACCCTGAGGATGAGGAGTAACCTGTAATCTGCCCGCACCCTGAGGATGAGGAGTAACCCGTAATCTGCCCGCACCCTGAGGATGAGGAGTAATCTGTGATCTGCCCGCACCCTGAGATAGAGGAGTAACCTGCCCGTACTCTGAGGATGAGGAGTAACCGGCAATCTGCCTATACCCTGAGGATGAGGAGTAACCTGCAATCTGCCTATACCCTGAGGATGAGGAGTAACCTGCAATCTGCCTATACCCTGAGGATGAGGAGTAATCTGTGATCTGCCCGCACCCTGAGATAGAGGAGTAACCTGCCAGTACTCTGAGGATGAGGAGTAACCGGCAATCTGCCTATACCCTGAGGATGAGGAGTAACCTGCAATCTGCCTATACACTGAGGATGAGGAGTAACCTGCAATCTGCCTATACCCTGAGGATGAGGAGTAACCTGTAATCTTCCCGTACCCTGAGGATGAGGAGTAATCTGTGATCTGCCTGTCCCCAGAGATAGAGGAGTAACCTGCCTGTGCTCTGAGGATGAGGAGTAACCGGTTATCTGCCCATACCCTGAGGATGAGGAGTAACCTGTAATCTTCCCGTACCCTGAGGATGAGGAGTAATCTGTGATCTGCCTGTCCCCAGAGATAGAGTAACCTGCCTGTGCTCTGAGGATGAGGAGTAACCTGTAATCTTCTAGTACCATGAGGATGAGGAGTAACTTGCCCATACCCTAAGGATGAGGAACAACCTGTAATCTGCCTGTACCTTGAGGATGAGGTGTAACCTGTAATCTGCCTGTACCCCGAGGATGAGGAGTAATCTGTCATCTGCCCGTACCCAGAGATAGCGGAGTAACCTGCCCGTACCCTGAGGATGAGGAGTAACCTGTAATCTGCCCGTACCCTGAAGATGAGGAATAACCTGTAATCTGCCCGTACCCTGAGGATGAGGAGTAACCTGTAATTTGCCTGTACCTTGAGGAAGAGGAGTAACCTGTAATTTGCCTGTACCTTGAGGAAGAGGAGTAACCTGTAATTTGCCTGTACCTTGAGGATGAGGAGTAAACTGTAATCTGCCTGCATCAAGAGATAGAGGAGTAACCTGTGATCTGCCCTTACCCTGAGGACAAGGAGTAACCTGTGATCTGCCCATACCCTGAGGATAAGGAGTAACCTGTGATCTGCCCATACCCTGAGGATAAGGAGTAACCTGTGATCTGCCCATATCCCGAGGATGAGGAGTAACTGCGATCTGCCCGTACCCTGAGGAGTAACCTGCACATATCCCAAGGATGGGGAGTAACTGTGATCTGCCCGTACCCTAAAAATGAGTAACCCCCTGCTTCTATACCTAGATCTAGGGTCCCCTGAACCAATAGCAAGCTTGGGGAACCTGCATAGGGGCACCATAGTGTGATGCACTCACTTCCTCTGATGCTGTTTTTGTAGGGCGACTCCAGACATTTGCCCCTGTAGTGCCAGGCGTCGCTGTTTGTCCACGTCGCCCTCCATGCGAGCAAAAGCGTGTGAGCCAATAAGGGACAGATCACGCTCCAGCCCTTCATCCTCCTCCGAGTCCTCTGCAATACACAGGGCAGCAAGATCAGATACCAAGCGGGAAATTAATGTGGCGGTCACAGGGCTCATATCATGTGACCATACACATGGGAGGAAGCACTGAATAGACTACAAAATGGAAATGCAAAAGCTGATTAGTAAGGAGCAGCTATATAGTCCTTATATATAGTGATTATCACAGAATTACAACCACAGACAAGATTGAACCCAAAGCCGTATATAAACTCAATAAGTGCCCCCTGAGGAAGCACAGTGGTGAAACACGCATCGCGGTTCCAGTCAGCAGGATACAGTGATGGGTGAGAAGCTGACGATATACATGTGGGAGCCATTGTGCGCAGATATGATGTCTGGATGGTTGGTGCTTTAGTACATATATTAGTGGATGAGGATAAAGATCCTGTGATATGGAGTATATGGATACGGATCCTGTGATATGGAGTATATGGTTAAGGATCCTGTGATATGGAGTATATGGATACAGATCCTGTGATATGGAGTATATGGATACGGATCCTGTGATATGGAGTATATGGATACGGATCCTGTGATATGGAGTATATGGATACGGATCCTGTGATATGGAGTATATGGATACGGATCCTGTGATATGGAGTATATGGATACGGATCCTGTGATATGGAGTATATGGATACGGATCCTGTGATATGGAGTATATGGATACGGATCCTGTGATATGGAGTATATGGATACGGATCCTGTGATATGGAGTATATGGATACAGATCCTGTGATATGGAGTATATGGATACAGATCCTGTGATATGGAGTATATGGATACCGATCCTGTGATATGGAGTATATGGATACAGATCCTGTGATATGGAGTATATGGATACAGATCCTGTGATATGGAGTATATGGATACGGATCCTGTGATATGGAGTATATGGATACAGATCCTGTGATATGGAGTATATGGATACGGATCCTGTGATATGGAGTATATGGATACGGATCCTGTGATATGGAGTATATGGATACGGATCCTGTGATATGGAGTATATGGATACGGATCCTGTGATATGGAGTATATGGATACGGATCCTGTGATATGGAGTATATGGATACGGATCCTGTGATATGGAGTATATGGATACAGATCCTGTGATATGGAGTATATGGATACAGATCCTGTGATATGGAGTATATGGATACCGATCCTGTGATATGGAGTATATGGATACAGATCCTGTGATATGGAGTATATGGATACAGATCCTGTGATATGGAGTATATGGATACGGATCCTGTGATATGGAGTATATGGATACAGATCCTGTGATATGGAGTATATGGATACGGATCCTGTGATATGGAGTATATGGATACGGATCCTGTGATATGGAGTATATGGATACATATCCTGTCATGTGCAGTATATGGATACAGATCCTGTCAAGTGCAGTATATGGATACAGATCCTGTGATATGGAGTATATGGATACGGATCCTGTGATATGGAGCATATGGATACTGATCCTGTGATATGGAGCATATGGATACAGATCCTGTCATGTGCAGTATATGGATACGGATCCTGTGATATGGAGTATATGGATACAGATCCTGTGATATGGAGTATATGGATATGGATTCTGTGATATGGAGTATATGGATATGGATCCTGTGATATGGAGTATATGGATACGGATCCTGTGATATGGAGTATATGGATACAGATCCTGTGATATGGAGTATACGTGGCAGCTCGAGCTCCGTGATTACCTCATCCGCTGTCCCTCCAGCCTTTTTTTATACAGCGCTGGATGATTCGTGTCTATGGGAGAATTGCTGCAGTTCCATCCATATACCATACGACTGTGATGTAATGATGGGATAAAGCCGATAATAAAACAATATATATTCCAAGAGCTAGTCAGGTAGATGGGGGGGGTCTGCACGTATCATCCCAAGAACTACAGCCCCCACTCTCTGTCCCACCAGCTGTGGTTATAAGAGGCCGGACCCTAATAGCTGAGTTATCTGTCACCTTCATGGACTCCCGGCTTCTCACAGATTCGGATCTGTCGCTCTGGGACCACCGGTTCCCCATCTGAGTTGCCGATATCTGGGGGTATCAGGGGCAGCGAGCTCAGCTCCTCCTCCTGGGAGCGCGGGAAGTAGAGCGGCAGCAGATACAGGTATGTGGCCTGGAGGAAGAGAAGACCCCCACTCAGTCACTGATATCATATGTGGATACATAGCCCCCAAGGCACTGAGCCCCTCAGTCACCGATATCATATGTATATACATAGCCCCCCAAGGCACTGAGCCCCTCCTTCTCCCTCTCCCCCCTCTCTCCTCCTTCTCCCTCCCCCCTCTCTCCTCCTTCTCCCTCCCCCCTCTCTCCTCCTTCTCCCTCCCCCCTCCTTCACTCTCCCCCTCTCTCCTTCTTCTCCCTCCCCCCTCTCTCCTCCTTCTCCCTCTCCCCTCCTTCACTCTCCCCCTCTCTCCTTCTTCGCCCTCCCCCTCTCCTCCTTCTTCGCCCTCCCCCTCTCCTCCTTCTTCGCCCTCCCCCTCTCCTCCTTCTTCGCCCTCCCCCTCCCTCTCTCCTCCCTCTTCCCCTTCTCTCTCCTCCCTCTTCCCCATCTTTCTTCTCCCTCTTTTCCCCTCTTTCCCCCTTTCTCCTCCCTCTTTCCCCCTTTCTCCTCCCTCTTCCCCCCCTCCCCCCCCTCTTCCACTCTCTCTCTCCTCCCTCTCCCCCCCCCTCTCCTCCCTCTCCCCCCCCCTCTCCTCCCTCTCCCCCCTCTCCCCCCCCCCTCTCCTCCCTCTCCCCCCCCCTCTCCTCCCCTCTCCCCCCTCTCCCCCCCCCCCTCTCCTCCCTCTCCCCCCCCCTCTCCTCCCTCCTCCACTCTCACTCTCCTCCCTCTCCCCCCTCTCTCCCTCTCCTCCCTCTACCCCCCCTCTCCTCCCTCTTCCACTCTCTCTCTCTCTCCTCCCTCTTCCCCCCCCACTACTCTGCACCCTCTTCCCCCCCACCTCTCTCCTCCCTCTCCCGTCCACCTTTCTACTCCCTTTTCCCCCCTCTCTCTGCTCCCTCTTCCCCCCCCCTCTCTCTGCTCCCTCTTCCCCCCCCTCTCCTCCCTCTTCCCCCTCTCCTCCCTCTTCCCCCTCTCCTCCCTCTTCCCCCTCTCCTCCCTCTTCCCCCTCTCCTCCCTCTTCCACTCTCTCTCCCTCTCCTCCCTCTTCCCCCCCCCACTACTCTGCTCCCTCTTCCCCCCCACCTCTCTCCTCCCTCTCCCGTCCACCTTTCTACTCCCTTTTCCCCCCTCTCCCTCTGCTCCCTCTTCCCCTCCCTCTCTCTGCTCCCTCTTCCCCCCTCTCCCTCTCCTCCCTCTCCCCCCCCTCTCTCTGCTCCCCCCCCCCACCTCTCTCCTCCCTCTACCCCCACCTCTCCCCTTCTCCCCTGATGCTAACAACATAAGAGGCAGCATGGAGGTCTCAGTAACGTCACCTCTTCCTGCTCAGTCACCGCAAACACCACTTTATCCAGTGCAGAGCCGTGTGATTCCAGGAACCGGCGCACCGTGCCTGCAAGAATGGACAACACAACCGGCTCAGCTACACAATAGCTAGGAAAACGGCAAATGCACCAGCGCAACGTTTAGCACCCCCACGCCCCATCGCAACACCTGGCACGCCCCAGCGCAACGCTCGGCACCCCCCCCCACCCCAGCGCAACACTCGGCACCCCCCCCACCCCAGCGCAACGCTCTGCACCCCCCACACCCCAGCGCAACGCTCTGCACCCCCCACACCCCAGCGCAACGCTCGGCACCCCCCAGGCCCCAGCGCAACGCTCAACACACCACAGGCCCCAGCGCAACGCTCGGCACCCCCCACGCCCCAGCGCAACGCTCAGCAGCCCCCCCACCCCAGCGCAACACTTGGCACCCCCCACACCCCAGCACAACGCTCGGCACCCCCCACGCCCCAGCGCAACGCTCGGCACCTCACATGCATCAGCGCAATGCTCCGTTCCCCCATCCCCTAATACAACGCTCGGCACCCCTCACACAACGCTCAGCACCCCCCACGCCCCAGTGCAATGCTCCATATCCCCATGCCCTAACGCAAAGCTTGGCACCCCCCACGCCCCAACCCAACATTTGGCACCCCCACACTAAAATGTTTCCAGCGCAACGCTCGGCACCCCTCACACCCCAGCGCAATGGTCGGCACCCCCCCACACCCCAGCGCAATGCTCGGCACCTCACACGCCCCAGCGCAACGCCCACCACGCCCCAGCGCAACGCTCCGTTCCCCCATGCCCTAATACAATGCTCGGCACCCCTAACGCAAAGCTTGGCACCCCCCACGCCCCAACCCAATGTTTGGCACCCCCACACTAAAATGTTTACAGTGCAATGCTCGGCACCCCACTCCCCAGCGCAATGCTCCGCACCCCTATGCCCTAAAGCAATGCTTGCCACCTCGATGCCACAATCTTTCCAGGGCAATGATCTGCAGGACACTCACGTAAGGCGATGTGCGTGGCATCTTCCAGCGGGTAACCCCTCTTCTGAGTGCTGATCACACAGAACCCCACCGAGGACATTGCCTGCTCGCTGTGGAAACAGACACAAGGAGGAGTAAAGCCTGGTCTGCAGTGCCACCTGCTGGATGACTGGTAGCATGGCAGTCACTGCACTGTACACAGGACTGAGGATACAACTAAGACAAAGAGAATACACCCAGAGAACAGTGCAGGAAAGACATCAGCTATATACAGAAAGAGCAGCATTGCATCTATACACGGCCGCATCATCATCTATACACGGCCGCATTATCAGATCAGAGCGTAATGGGGAAGGAACGTCCGAGAAACAAGCAGAGAGGAAGCAGAAAATACACAAGAGTAGGGGAGACAACGTCTATTGTATGCAGTGTAATATGGGAGGCATGCAGTATACAGGATACAGTATAATACAGGATATATATATATATATATATATGTAGGGGGCATGTAGTATATCGGATACAGTGTAAGGCTATGTTCACACAACGTATATTTTCAATAAATCACGGCCGTGTACATTCTTACAAGAATACACGCTGCATTGCTGTCTATGGGATTCCGGCCGGAGCATATACACATAGTACATATATACATACACATGGTATACGCTTCGTCCGGGATCTCTCGCAGCACCGCAAACAATTGAGTTTTCTGCGGCCGCTATTCATTGAATAGCAGCCGTAGAAAACCCTGTCAGTGCACACTGTGGAGCGAGCGGCCGCTCGCTCCATAGTGTGCAGTGGAGAGTTCTGCATTAGAACCCTGCAGCCCTAAAGATCATCCGGCCGGTACTTTTCAGAGACTGGCCGTTCCCTGACCCGGCCGGGTCACGGAACAACTGGTCTCTTACGACGTGTGAACATGGCCTAATATATAGGATGTATTATTTAGGATACAGTGTAATAAAGGATATATATATGTAGGGGGGCATGTAGTATATAGGATACAGTGTAATACAGGATATATATGTGGGGAATATGTAGTATATAGGATAGAGTGTAATACAGGATATATATATATATGTGGGGGGGGGGGGGCATGTAGTGATATATATGTGGCGGGCATGCAGTATATAGGATACAGTGTAATACAGGATACATATGTTGGGAGGCATGTAGTATATAGGATAGAGTGTAATACAGGATACATATGTAGGAGGGGGGCATGTAGTATCTAGGATACAGTGTAAGGCTGGGTTCACACTATGTATTTTTTAGTCGGTATATTTCAGTCAGTATTGCAACCAAAACCAGGAGTGGATTAAAAACACATTTTGAAAAAATGGTATGACGACTTACATTGTAATGTATTAGAACAACGATTATTAAATGGAATTAAATTCGTTCACACCGCTACTCCGAACACAAAACTGAGAGAGCTCCACTTCCGACTGTTAAACAAAGCAATATATGCTTTTAATCTCTCTTATACTCAACACCTGGAAGGTTATTTACAACACTGTCCTAAATGTGCTAAATCTAAAGCTGATCTCTTTCACTGTGTATGGCTGTGTCCCCATGTTCACTTATTTTGGAAATTGATAGAATCTTTTCTAACAAACACTTGGGGCACGTCTTTGCCTTTTGATCCAATCTGTTATTTGTTCCACGACGTGACGGAAGGAGGTGAGGCTCTCTCAGCCACAAAGACTATTCCTCCCGGAGTTCACCTTACTCTATTGTTAGCTCTTAAATGCCTTTTAAATCATTGGCTCAAGTCTACATCCCCTACAATACCAGAGTTGGTTGATAATCTCAAAGAAACACTTCATTGGGAAATGATTGATACCCTACGTAGTAATGAAAAGTTTACGATTTCTTTCATGAAAAAATGGAAACTTTTTATAGTGAATGTTCTGTCTACAGAAGAAAGAAACTCTGTTATGCAACAATTTTCCAATACAACTTGGTATCACAAAGCAATGGTTGCAGGTACCCTGGGAGTACTTACCTGTACTTGATATAAAGCATAGTATGATACAATATTACTTCAATTGTATGTTAGAGCAATAATTGGTTGCTTTGTCTGTTTTAATGATTTGTTATATTTATTTATATAATTTTATATAAGTCTACTGACTTATCATAGTTTATCTATTTTATGATTGTTCTTATCACTTTGTATTTATGTATAACTTCAATAAAATATTGTAAAAAAAAAAAAAAAAAAAACACAGAAAGGATCTGTTCACACAATGTTGTAATTGAGTGGATGGCCGTCATTTAATGGCAAATATTTGCTGTTATTTTAAAACAATGGCTGTTATATTGAAATAATGGCCGTTATTTACAGTTATATGGCGGCCATCCACTCAATTTCACCATTGTGTGAACAGATCCTTTCTGTGTTTTTAATCAACTCCTGGTTTTGGTTGCAATATGAGGACCACAATACTGACTGAAATATACGTAGTGTGAACCCAGCCTAATACAGGATATATATGTGGGGGGGCATGTAGTATATAGGATACAGTGTAATACAGGATATATATGTTGGGGGCATGTAGTATATAGGATACAGTGTAATACAGGATATATATGTTGGGGGCATGTAGTATATAGGATACAGTGTAATACAGGATATATATGTTGGGGGCATGTAGTATATAGGATACAGTGTAATAAAGGATATATATATGTAGGGGGGCATGTAGTATATAGGATACAGTGTAATACAGGATATATATGTAGGAGGGCGGCATGTAGTATATATGATACAGTGTAATACAGGATATATATGTTGGGGGCATGTAGTATATAGGATACAGTGTAATACAGGATATATATGTAGGAGGGCGGCATGTAGTATATAGGATACAGTGTAATACAGGATATATATGTTGGGGGGCATGTAGTATATAGGATACAGTGTAATACAGGATATATATGTTGGGGGCATGTAGTATATAGGATACAGTGTAATACAGGATATATATGTAGGAGGGCGGCATGTAGTATATAGGATACAGTGTAATACAGGATATATATGTTGGGGGGCATGTAGTATATAGGATACAGTGTAATACAGGATATATATGTAGGAGGGCGGCATGTAGTATATAGGATACAGTATAATACAGGATATATATGTTGGGGGGGGCATGTAGTATATAGGATACAGTGTAATACAGGATATATATGTTGGGGGGCATGTAGTATATAGTATACAGTGTAATACACGATATATATGTTGGGGGGGGGGGGGGGGGGAGATGTAGTATATAGGATACAGTGTAAGGCTTTGTTCACAGTACGTGAAAGACAGTTCTTTGCGGCGCCGCATGGGATCCGGGCCAGAGCCTATACTAAGTGTATACACTCTGGCCGGAATCCTATACAAGAATAGGCAGTGTTCCACTCCGTACAAAGTACGGCCGTTGTTGCCGATGTCTGTATTTTTACCCTGTGTGAACATAGCCTTTTACAGGATATATATATATATGTGGGGGGGGGGGGGGGGGGGGGCATGTAGTATATAGGATACAGAGATCTCACAGAGCACACAGAGAATACCAGGGATCCCTACTTGCGGAGAAGTGGCACATGCAGTTCTCTATTTGTCAGGATGTGGCGGGCAGCATTAACCACAGGTCACATGAGCATCATGCCAGCGTCACGGGGCGGTGTGTGATCCTGGATGAGCACGGGGGGAGGGGATATCTATAGAGAACATTCTGGAAAGCACTGCACAGCAATGGTGACTGGGAATAGTTATTTTTCTGGACAGGGCCCTTTAAGACATGACATCACACATGTAACCCCTGAATAAGGGCAAGTTCAGACTACAGAATTCTTGCGGATAAATTCCTCGGAATTCCGTCGCCTGTATGCGCTCACGGCCGCGTGCCTTTCCGACGGCTCCACATACTATGGGCCGGCTGATTCCGCCGAAAGAATTGTCACGTCAATTCTTTCATCGGAATGCGGAATCAGCCGGCCCATAGAATGGTGTCTATGGAGCCAGCGGAAAGGCGTGCAGCCGTGAGCGCATACAGGCGACGGAATTCCGAGGAATTTATCCGCAAGAATTCCGTAGTCTGAACCCGCCCTAAGAGAGTAGCACCCCCCGAGACCATGAGACAGCCGGCAGGGCACAATAAGGAAGGCAGAATTACTTGGCCAGCTGGAGGACGTTGCGGTAGCAGCTGTACAGGGAGCTCTCAGCCGCCGTACGGTACTTGCTCTTGTACTTAGGACCAACCGTGTGGATGATGTAGCGTGCGGCCAAGTTAAACCCCTTGGTGAGCTTAGCCTCTCCTGTCCTGCAACCTGCCGGGAAAAACCGTGACAAGTGCCCAGTGAGCGAGACTGATGAGAGGACGGGGACAGTGACGAGGAGGGGAGAGAACAGGGAGGGGGAGAAGAGGACGGGAAGAGAACAGGGAGGGGAGGGGAGAGGAGAGGACGGAGACAGGGAGAGGACGGTGACGGGGAGAGGAGAGGACAGAGAGGGGAGAGGAGAGGACAGAGAGGGGGGAGAAGAGGACGGGGACAGTGCCGGGGAGGGAGGGGAAGAGGACGGGGAGGGGTGAGGAGAGGATGGGGAGGGGGAGGAGAAGAGGACGGGAAGAGGACAGGGAGGGGAGAGGAGAGGACGGTGACTGGGAGAGGAGAGGACGGGGACAGTGACGGGGAGAGGAGAGGACAGGGAGGGGGGAGAAGAGGACGGGGACAGTGATGGGGGGAGGGTGTGAGGACAGTGATGGGGGGGGAGGGGAGGGTGTGAGGACAGTGATGCGGGGTGAGGGTGTGAGGACAGTGATGGGGGGGGAGGGGAGGGTGTGAGGACAGTGATGGGGGGGGAGGGGAGGGTGTGAGGACAGTGATGGGGGGGGAGGGTGTGAGGACAGTGATGGGGGGGGAGGGTGTGAGGACAGTGATGGGGGGGAGGGTGTGAGGACAGTGATGGGGGGAGGGTGTGAGGACAGTGATGGGGGGGGAGGGGAGGGTGTGAGGACAGTGATGGGGGGGAGGGGAGGGTGTGAGGACAGTGATGGGGGGGAGGGGGGGAGGACAGTAATGGGGGGAGGGTGTGAGGACAGTGATGGGGGGGGGGTGTGTTGTGAGGACAGTGATGGGGGGATGAGGGTGTGAGGACAGTGATGGGGGGGAGGGTGTGAGGACAGTGATGGGGGGGAGGGTGTGAAAACAGTGATGGGGGGGAGGGTGTGAGGACAGTGATGGGGGGAGGGTGTGAGGACAGTGATGGGGGGAGGGGGGAAAGACAGTGATGGGGGGGGGTGAGGGTGTGAGGACAGTGATGGGGGGGGTGAGGGTGTGAGGACAGTGATGGGGGGGAGGGTGTGAGGACAGTGATGGGGGGGAGGGTGTGAGGACAGTGATGGGGGGGAGGGTGTGAGGACAGTGATGGGGGTGTGAGGACAGTGATGGGGGGGAGGGTGTGAGGACAGTGATGGGGGGAGGGTGTGAGGACAGTGATGGGGGGGAGGACAGTGATGGGGGGGGAGGATGTGAGGACAGTGATGGGGGGGAGGGTGTGAGGACAGTGATGGGGGGGAGGGTGTGAGGACAGTGATGGGGGTGTGAGGACAGTGATGGGGGTGTGAGGACAGTGATGGGGGGGGAGGGTGTGAGGACAGTGATGGGGGGGGAGGGTGTGAGGACAGTGATGGGGGGATGAGGGTGTGAGGACAGTGATGGGGGGAGGGTGTGAGGACAGTGATGGGGGGGGGATGAGGGTGTGAGGACAGTGATGGGGGGATGAGGGTGTGAGGACAGTGATGGGGGGATGAGGGTGTGAGGACAGTGATGGGGGGGGAGGGTGTGAGGACAGTGATGGGGGGAGGGTGTGAGGACAGTGATGGGGGGAGGGTGTGAGGACAGTGATGGGGGGAGGGTGTGAGGACAGTGATGGGGGGAGGGTGTGAGGACAGTGATGGGGGGGAGGGTGTGAGGACAGTGATGGGGGGGAGGGGGGGAGGACAGTGATGGGGGGGGAGGGGGGGAGGACAGTGATGGGGGGGGAGGGGGTGAGGACAGTGATGGGGGGGGAGGGGGTGAGGACAGTGATGGGGGTGTGAGGACAGTGATGGGGGGGAGGGTGTGAGGACAGTGATGGGGGGGAGGGTGTGAGGACAGTGATGGGGGGGGAGGGTGTGAGGACAGTGATGGGGGGGAGGGTGTGAGGACAGTGATGGGGGGGGAGGGTGTGAGGACAGTGATGGGGGGGGGAGGGTGTGAGGACAGTGATGGGGGGGGAGGGTGTGAGGACAGTGATGGGGGGGGAGGGTGTGAGGACAGTGATGGGGGGGAGGGTGTGAGGACAGTGATGGGGGGGGGGGGGGAGGGTGTGAGGACAGTGATGGGGGGGGTGGAGTTTGAGAGGACAGTGATGGGGGGGGGGAGGGTGTGAGGACAGTGATGGGGGGGGGGGGGTGTGAGGACAGTGATGGGGGGGGGGGGTGTGAGGACAGTGATGTGGGGGGAGGGTGTGAGGACAGTGATGGGGGGGAAGGGTGTGAGGACAGTGATGGGGGGGAAGGGTATGAGGACAGTGATGGGGGGAGGGTGTGAGGATAGTGATGGGGGGGGAGGGTGTGAGGACAGTGATGGGGGGGAAGGGTATCAGGACAGTGATGGGGGTGTGAGGACAGTGATGGGGGTGTGAGGACAGTGATGGGGGTGTGAGGACAGTGATGGGGGGAGGGTATGAGGATAGTGATGGGGGTGTGAGGACAGTGATGGGGGTGTGAGGACAGTGATGGGGGTGTGAGGACAGTGATGGGGGTGTGAGGACAGTGATGGGGGGAGGGTATGAGGACAGTGATGGGGGTGTGAGGACAGTGATGGGGGTGTGAGGACAGTGATGGGGGTGTGAGGACAGTGATGGGGGTGTGAGGACAGTGATGGGGGTGTGAGGACAGTGATGGGGGTGTGAGGACAGTGATGGGGGTGTGAGGACAGTGATGGGGGTGTGAGGACAGTGATGGGGGGGTGAGGACAGTGATGGGGGGGTGTGAGGACAGTGATGGGGGTGTGAGGACAGTGATGGGGGTGTGAGGACAGTGATGGGGGTGTGAGGACAGTGATGGGGGTGTGAGGACAGTGAGGGGAGAGGAGAGGACAGTGATGGGGGTGTGAGGACAGTGATGGGGGTGTGAGGACAGTGATGGGGGTGTGAGGACAGTGATGGGGGGTGTGAGGACAGTGATGGGGGTGTGAGGACAGTGATGGGGGGGGTGAGGACAGTGATGGGGGGGTGAGGGTATGAGGACAGTGATGGGGGGAGGGTGTGAGGACAGTGATGGGGGGATGAGGGTGTGAGGACAGTGATGGGGGGGATGAGGGTGTGAGGACAGTGATGGGGGGATGAGGGTGTGAGGACAGTGATGGGGGGAGGAGGGTGTGAGGACAGTGATGGGGGGATGAGGGTGTGAGGACAGTGATGGGGGGATGAGGGTGTGAGGACAGTGATGGGGGGATGAGGGTGTGAGGACAGTGATGGGGGGAGGAGGGTGTGAGGACAGTGATGGGGGGAGGGTGTGAGGACAGTGATGGGGGGATGAGGGTGTGAGGACAGTGATGTGGGGGGAGGGTGTGAGGACAGTGATGGGGGGAGGGTGTGAGGACAGTGATGGGGGAGGGTGTGAGGACAGTGATGGGGGGGAGGGTGTGAGGACAGTGATGGGGGGGGTGAGGGAGGGTATTAGGACAGTGATTGGGGTGGAGGTAGTGATCGGGGGATGAGCAGAGTGATAGGGGAGGGTACTGACCGGAGAATGAGGGTAGTGATCGGGGGTGGGGGGGTGAGTGTATGAGGACAGCGATTGGGGGGAGGGGGGGGGGGAAGGGTGAGATGGTGGTTGCGAGCGCAGGAACAAGGAGGACTATAGACTATAAAAGTTTACTACACAGGAGAATGAGTGCCAACACTCCAATACATATATATATATATGTATATATATAATATATATACATATATATATATATATAATATATATATATATATATATATATATATATACACATACATACACACACACAGTATAAGGCCATGTTCACATGGTGTAAGACACCGGCCGTTCTGTGACCCGTCTGTCAGACAAGATCATCCCGGCCGGTACGATGATCTTCATTTCTGATGGATTGGGATGCGGGCGCACCCGGCCGGGATTCCATTCATTCAAATGCAGCGTATGTTTTGTATAAATCTGCAACAACAGCCGTGATTTATGTAAAACATAGGTTGTGTGAACATGGCCTACATGGAGTGTCACCACTGCTGGTTCTCAGAGTTTACAGCTTCCACTAGGGGGCGCACCTTTCAGCTTCTGCATCTCCTCCTGCAGCTCTGACCCCGCATAGCGGTAGATGCTGTCAGACACCGGGTTCTTGTCGCTGAGGGTCTCATTGCTGGTGTTGACCACCGCTGTGCAGTTCAGTAACGAGACGTCTCCTCTCCTGGTGAACACACAAGAGCTTGTGAAAGCTTTGTACAATAGTAACACTCCGCAAACCTGTAGAGGGCGGCCATCCTCCCGGGCCCCCCCAGCAGAGGGAGCGGCCATCCTCCCGGGCCCCCCCAGCAGAGGGAGCAGCCATCCTCCCGGGCCCCCTCAGCAGAGGGAGCAGCCATCCTCCCGGGCCCCCTCAGCAGAGGGAGCAGCCATCCTCCCGGGCCCCCTCAGCAGAGGGAGCAGCCATCCTCCTGGGCCCCCCAAGCAGAGGGAGCAGTCATCCTCCCAGGCCCCCCTAACAGAGGGAGTGGCCATTCTCCCAGGCCCCCCAAGCAGAGGGAGCAGCCATCCTCCCGGGCCCCCCTAACAGAGGGAGTGGCCATTCTCCCGGGGCCCCAGCAGACAGAGCGGCCATCCTCCCGGGCCCCCCCAGCAGAGTGAGCGGCCATCTTGTCCTGTTAGTGAGGTGTGCTGTATGTAGCAGAGCTGGACGCGGCGCTCACTTACCATAGTATCACCTTCTGATTAATGTCCTCTCTGTACGGGAACGGTGAACGATCGCAATATCGCTCAATGTCCGCCGGCTCCACTGCTGAATCAGGAACATCCTCCCCGACTGGTGGAACAGACCAAGATGGCAGCAAATCCGCATCCACAAAACATGAGCGGGCGCCCAGAGGATCCATGGGGCAGCAGAGGTCAGGCCCTGCATCCAGCCAGTCACGCTATACCTACAGACAGGGGAATCCCAGACACAGGGAGGTAGTACTGTGCAGTATACATACAGAGCATGGGGGCAGTGTGTGAGGGGTATAATATGGGGGCAGTGTGTGAGGGGTATAATATGGGGGGCAGTGTATGAGGGGTATACTATGGGGGGGCAGTGTATGAGGGGTATAATATGGGGGGGCAGTGTATGAGGGGTATAATATGGGGGGGCAGTGTATGAGGGGTAAAGGGGGGGGCAGTGTATGAGGGGTATAATATGGGGGGCAGTGTATGAGGGGTATAATATGGGGGCAGTGTATGAGGGGTATAATATGGGGGCAGGCAGTGTTTTATGAGGGTATCAATATGGGGGTGCGTGTATGAGGGTATAATATGGGGGCAGTGTTGAGGGGGTATAATATAGGGGGTATTGGAGGTCAGTGTATGAGGGGTATAATATGGGGGGCAGTGTATGAGGGGTATAATATAGGGGGGCCTACTGGAGGTCAGTGTATGAGGGATATAATATAGGGGGTATTGGAGGTCAGGTATGAGGGGATATAATATGGAGGGAGGAGGCTGACGGTCAGTGTACGAGGGGTATAACATGGAGGAGACTGGAGGTCAGTGTATGAGGTGTATAGTATGGGGGGCAGTGTATGAGGGGTATAGTATGGGGGGCAGTGTATGAGGGGTATAATAGTGGGGGCAGTGTATGAAGGGTATAATATGGGGGCAGTGTATGAGGGGTATAAATATGGGGGCAGTGTATGAGGGGTATAATATGGGGGCCAGTGTATGAGTGGGGATATATATGGGCGGGGCAGCTGTGTAGGGGATATATTGGGGGGGCAGTGTGTGAGGGGTATAATATGGGGGGCAGTGTGTGAGGGTGTATAATATGGGGGCAGCTGTGTGTGGGGTATAATATGGGGGCAGTGTACCATAGGGGTATAATATGGGGCAGTGTATGAAGGGTATAATATGGGGCAGTGTATGAGGGGTATATTATGGGGGGGCAGAGTGTGTGAGGGGTATAATATGGGGGGGCAGTGTTTGAGGGGTATAATATGGGGACAGTGTATGAGTGGTATAGTATGGTGGCAGTGTATGAGGGGTATAATATGGGGGGGTCAGTGTATGAGGGGTATAATATAGGGGTCAGTGTATGAGGGGGTATAATATGGGGGCAGTGTATGAAGGGTATAATATGGGGGCAGTGTATGAACGGTATAATATGGGGACAGTGTATGAGGGGTATAATATGGGGGCAGTGTATGAAGAGTATAATATGGGGGCAGTGTATGAGGGGTATAATATGGGGGACAGTGTATGAGTGGGATAATATGGGGGCAGTGTATTGGGGGTATAATATGGGATGCAGTGTATGAGGGGTATAATATGGGGGGGTCAGTGTATGAGGGGTATAATATGGGGGGCAGTGTATGAGGGGTATAATATGGGGGGCAGTGTATGTGGGGTATAATATGGGGGGCAGTGTATGAGGGGTATAATATGGGGGGCAGTGTATGAGGGGTATAATATGGGGGGCAGTGTATGAGGGGTATAATATGGGGGGCAGTGTATGAGGGGTATAATATGGGGGGCAGTGTATGAGGGGTATAATATGGGGGGCAGTGTATGAGGGGTATAAAATGGGGGGCAGTGTATGAGGGGGATAGTATGGGGGGCAGTGTATGAGGGGTATAATATGGGGGGCAGTGTATGAGGGGTATAGTATGGGGGGCAGTGTATGAGGTGTATAGTATGGGGGGCAGTGTATGAGGGGGATAGTATGGGGGCAGTGTATAAGGGGTATAGTATGGGGGGCAGTGTATGAGGGGTATAATATGGGGGGCAGTGTATGAGGGGTATAGTATGGGGGGCAGTGTGAGGGGTATAATATGGGGGGGCAGTGTATGAGGGGTAAAGGGGGGGCAGTGTATGAGGGGGATAATATGGGGGGGCAGTGTGTGAGGGGAATAATATGGGGGGCAGTGTGTGAGGGGTATAATATGGGGGGCAGTGTGTGAGGGGTATAATATGGGGGGCAGTGTATGAGGGGTATAATATGGGGGGCAGTGTGTGAGGGGTATAATGTGGGGGGCAGTGTGTGAAGGGTATAATATGGGGGGGGCAGTGTATGAGGGGTATAATATGGGGGGGGCAGTGTATGAGGGGTATAATATGGGGGGGCAGTGTATGAGGGGTATAATATTGGGGGCAGTGTATGAGGGGTATAATATGGGGGCAGTGTATGAGGGGTATAATATGGGGGCAGTGTTATTGAGGGGTATAATATGGGGGCAGTGATAGAGGGGTTAATATGTACAATTCTAGGGGGGCAGTGTATGAGGGGTATAATAATTGGGGGGCAGTGTATGAGGGGTATAATATGGGGGGCAGGTGTATTGAGGGGTATAATATGGGGGGGGCAGTGTGTGAGGGGTATAATATGGGGGGCAGTGTATGAGGGGTATAGATGGGGGGCATGTGTATGAGTGGGTTATATATGGGGGGCAGTGTATGAGGGGGTATAGATAGGGGGGGCAGTGTATGAAGGGGTATACTATGGGGGGCAGTGTATGAGGGGTATAATATGGGGGGGCAGTGTATGAGGGGTATAATATGGGGGGGCAGTGTATGAGGGGTATAATATGGGGGGCAGTGTATGAGGGGGTATAATATGGGGGGCAGTGTATGAGGGGTATAATATGGGGGGCAGTGTATGAGGGGTATAATATGGGGGGCAGTGTATGAGGGGTATAGTATGGGGGGGGCAGTGTATGAGGGGTATAGTATGGGGGGCAGTGTATGAGGGGTATAATATGGGGGCAGTGTATGAGGGGTATAATATGGGGGTGGGGGCAGTGTATGAGGGGTATAATATGGGGGTGGGGGCAGTGTATGAGGGGTAAAGGGGGGGCAGTGTATGAGGGGGATAATATGGGGGGGCAGTGTGTGAGGGGAATAATATGGGGGGCAGTGTGTGAGGGGTATAATATGGGGGGCAGTGTGTGAGGGGTATAATATGGGGGGCAGTAAGTGAAGGGTATAATATGGGGGGGGCAGTGTATGAGGGGTATAATATGAGGGGGGCAGTGTATGAGGGGTATAATATGGGGGGCAGTGTATGAGGGGTATAATATGGGGGGCAGTGTATGAGGGGTATAATATGGGGGCAGTGTATGAGAGGTATAATATGGGGGCAGTGTATGAGGGGTACAATATGGGGGGCAGTGTATGAGGGGTATAATATGGGGGGCAGTGTATGAGGGGTATAATATGGGGCAGTGTATGAGGGGTATAATATGGGGGCAGTGTATGAGGGGTATAATATGGGGGGCAGTGTATGAGGGGTATAATATGGGGGGCAGTGTGTGAGGGGAATAATATGGGGGGCAGTGTATGAGGGGTATAATATGGGGCGGCAGTGTATGAGGGGTATAATATGGGGGGGCAGTGTATGAGGGGTATAGTATGGGGGGCAGTGTATGAGGGGTATAGTGGGGGGGCAGTGTATGAGGGGTATAATATGGGGGGCAGTGTATGAGGGGTATAGTGGGGGGGCAGTGTATGAGGACTATAATATGGGGGCAGTGTATGAGGGGTATAGTATGGGGGTAGTGTATGAGAGGTATAATATGGGGGGGCAGTGTATGAGGGGTATAATATGGGGGGCAGTGTATGAGGGGTATAATATGGGGGGCAGTGTATGAGGGGTATAATATGGGGGGCAGTGTATGAGGGGTATAATATGGGGGGCAGTGTATGAGGGGTATAGTATGGGGGGCAGTGTATGAGGGGTATAGTATGGGGGGGCAGTGTATGAGGGGTATAGTATGGGGGGCAGTGTATGAGGGGTATAATATGGGGGCAGTGTATGAGGGGTATAATATGGGGGGCAGTGTATGAGGGGTATAATATGGGGGGGCAGTGTATGAGGGGTATAATATGGGGGGGCAGTGTATGAGGGGTATAATATGGGGGCAGTGTATGAGGGGTATAATATGGGGGGCAGTGTATGAGGGGTATAATATGGGGGCAGTGTATGAGGGGTATAATATGGGGGGCAGTGTATGAGGGGTATAATATGGGGGGGCAGTGTATGAGGGGTATAATATGGGGGCAGTGTATGAGGGGTATAATATAGGGGGTATTGGAGGTCAGTGTATGAGGGGTATAATATGGGGGGGCAGTGTATGAGGGGTATAGATATGGGGGCAGGGTATGAGGGGTATAATATGGGGGGAGGCAGTGTATGAGGGGGTATAATATGGGGGGGCAGTGTACTGAGGGGTATAATATGGGGGGCAGTGTATGAGGGGTATAATATGGGGGCAGTGTATGAGGGAGCTATAATATGGGGGGCAGTGTTATGAGGGGTATAATATGGGGGGCAGTGTATGAGGGTATAATATGGGGGGGCAGTGTATTGAGGGGTATAATATGGGGGCAGTGTATGAGGGGTTATAATATAGGGGGTATTGGAGAGTCAGTGTATGAGGGGTATAATATGGGGGGCAGTGTATGAGGGATATAATATAGGGGGGCACTGGAGGTCAGTGTATGAGGGATATAATATAGGGGGTATTGGAGGTGTCAGTGTATGAGGGGTATATATGGGGGGAGGAGGCTGAGGCTGAAGGTCAGTGTACGAGGGGTATAACATGGAGGAGACTGGAGGTCAGTGTATGAGGTGTATAGTATGGGGGGCAGTGTATGAGGGGTATAATATGGGGGGGCAGTGTATGAGGGGTATAATATGGGGGCAGTGTATGAAGGGTATAATATGGGGGCAGTGTATGAGGGGTATAATATGGGGGCAGTGTATGAAGGGTATAATATGGGGGCAGTGTATGAGGGGTATATTATGGGGGGGCAGTGTGAGGGGTATAATATGGGGGGGCAGTGTGTGAGGGGTATAATATGGGGGGCAGTGTGTGAGGGGTATAATATGGGGGCAGTGTGTGAGGGGTATAATATGGGGGGCAGTGTATGAGGGGTATAATATGGGGGCAGTGTATGAAGGGTATAATATGGGGGCAGTGTATGAGGGGTATATTATGGGGGGGCAGTGGTGTGAGGGGGTATAATATGGGGGGGCAGGCAGTGTTGTGAGGGGTATAATATGGGGGACAGTGTATGAGTGGGATAGTATGGGGGGCAGTGTATGAGGGGTATAGTATGGGGGCAGTGTATGAGGGGTATAATATGGGGGGGTCAGTGTATGAGGGGTATAATATGGGGGGTCAGTGTATGAGGGGTATAATATGGGGGCAGTGTATGAAGGGTATAATATGGGGGCAGTGTATGAAGGGTATAATATGGGGACAGTGTATGAGGGGTATAATATGGGGGCAGTGTATGAAGAGTATAATATGGGGGCAGTGTATGAGGGGTATAATATGGGGGACAGTGTATGAGTGGGATAGTATGGGGGCAGTGTATGAGGGGTATAGTATGGGGGGCAGTGTATGAGGGGTATAATATGGGGGGGGGGGTCAGTGCATGAGGGGTATAATATGGGGGGTCAGTGTATGAGGGGTATAATATGGGGGCAGTGTGTGAGTGGGATAGTATGGGGGGCAGTGTATGAGGGGTATAATATGGGACGCAGTGTATGGGGGGTATAATATGGGGGGCAGTGTATGGGGGGTATAATATGGGGGGGCAGTGTATGAGGGGTATAATATGGGGGGGGCAGTGTATGAGGGGTATAATATGGGGGGCAGTGTATGAGGGGTATAATATGGGGGCAGTGTATGAAGGGTATAATATGGGGGCAGTGTATGAGGGGTATATTATGGGGGGGCAGTGTGTGAGGGGTATAATATGGGGGGGCAGTGTGTGAGGGGTATAATATGGGGGACAGTGTATGAGTGGTATAGTATGGGGGCAGTGTATGAGGGGTATAATATGGGGGGTCAGTGTATGAGGGGTATAATATGGGGGTCAGTGTATGAGGGGTATAATATGGGGGCAGTGTATGAGGGGTATAATATGGGGGCAGTGTATGAACGGTATAATATGGGGACAGTGTATGAGGGGTATAATATGGGGGCAGTGTATGAAGAGTATAATATGGGGGCAGTGTATGAGGGGTATAATATGGGGGACAGTGTATGAGTGGGATAATATGGGGGCAGTGTATTGGGGGTATAATATGGGATGCAGTGTATGAGGGGTATAATATGGGGGGGTCAGTGTATGAGGGGTATAATATGGGGGGCAGTGTATGAGGGGTATAATATGGGGGGCAGTGTATGTGGGGTATAATATGGGGGGCAGTGTATGAGGGGTATAATGTGGGGGGCAGTGTGTGAGGGGTATAATGTGGGGGGCAGTGTGTGAAGGGTATAATATGGGTGGGCCAGTGTATTGAGGGGTATAATATGGGGGGGCAGGTATGGAGGGGTATAATATGAGGGGGGCAGTGTATGAGGGGTATAATATGGGGGGCAGTGTATGAGGGGTATAATATGGGGGGGCAGTGTATGAGGGGTTAATATGGGGGGCAGTGTATGAGGGGTATAATATGGGGGGCAGTGTATGAGGGGTATAATATGGGGGGGCAGTGTATGAGGGGTATAATATGGGGGGGCAGTGTATGAGGGGTATAATATGGGGGGCAGTGTATGAGGGGTATAATATGGGGGGGCAGGTATGAGGGGTATAGTATGGGGGGCAGTGTATGAGGGGTATAGTGGTGGGGGCAGTGTATGAGAGGTATAATATGGGGGGCAGTGTATGAAGGGTATAGTGGGGGGGCAGTGTATGAGGACTATAATATGGGGGCAGTGTATGAGGGGTATAGTATGGGGGTAGTGTATGAGGGGTATAATATGGGGGGGCAGTGTATGAGGGGTATAATATGGGGGGCAGTGTATGAGGGGTATAATATGGGGGGCAGTGTATGAGGGGTATAATATGGGGGGCAGTGTATCAGGGGTATAATATGGGGGGCAGTGTATGAGGGGTATAGTATGGGGGGGGCAGTGTATGAGGGGTATAGTATGGGGGGCAGTGTATGAGGGGTATAATATGGGGGCAGTGTATGAGGGGTATAATATGGGGGTGGGGGCAGTGTATGAGGGGTATAATATGGGGGTGGGGGCAGTGTATGAGGGGTAAAGGGGGGGCAGTGTATGAGGGGGATAATATGGGGGGGCAGTGTGTGAGGGGAATAATATGGGGGGCAGTGTGTGAGGGGTATAATATGGGGGGCAGTGTGTGAGGGGTATAATATGAGGGGGCAGTGCTCTGAGGGGTATAATATGAGGGGGGCAGTGTATGAGGGGTATACTCTGGGGGCAGTGTATGAGGGGTATAATATGGGGGCAGTGTATGAGGGGTATAATATGGGGCAGTGTATGAGAGGTATAATATGGGGGCAGGTATGAGGGGTACAATATGGGGGCAGTGTATGAGGGTATATATATGGGGGGCCAGTGTATGAGGGTATAATATGGGGCAGTGTATGAGGGGTATAATATGGGGGCAGTGTATGAGGGGTATAATATGGGGGGCAGTGTATGAGGGGTATACTATGGGGGGCAGTGTGTGAGGGGAATATATGGGGGGCAGTGTATGAGGGGTATAATATGGGCGGCAGTGTATGAGGGGTATATATGGGGGGGCAGTGTATGAAGGCGTATAGTATGGGGGGCAGTGTATGAGGGGTATAGTGGGGGGGCAGTGTATGAGGGGTATATATGGGGGCAGTGTATGAGGGGTATAGTGGGGGGGCAGTGTATGAGGACTATAATATGGGGGGCAGTGTATGAGGGGTATAGTATGGGGGTAGTGTATGAGAGGTATAATATGGGGGGGCAGTGTATGAGGGGTATAATATGGGGGGGCAGTGTATGAGGGGTATAATATGGGGGGCAGTGTATGAGGGGTATAATATGGGGGGCAGTGTATGACGGGTATAAATATGGGGGGCAGTGTATGAGGGGTATAGTATGGGGGGCAGTGTATGAGGGGTATAGTATGGGGGGGCAGTGTATGATGGGTATAATATTGGGGCAGTGTATGAGGGGTATATATGGGGGCAGTGTATGAGGGGTATAATTATGGGGGGCAGTGTATGAGGGGATATATATGGGGGCAGTGTATGAGGGGTATAATATGGGGGGCAGTGTATGAGGGGTATAATATGGGGGGGCAGTGTATGAGGGGTATAGTATGGGGGCAGTGTATGAGGGGTATAATATAGGGGGTATTGGAGGTCAGTGTATGAGGGGTATAATATGGGGGGGCAGTGTATGAGGGGTATAATATGGGGGGCAGTGTATGAGGGGTATAATATGGGGGGGCAGTGTATGAGGGGTATAATATGGGGGGGCAGTGTATGAGGGGTATAATATGGGGGGCAGTGTATGAGGGGTATAATATGGGGGCAGTGTATGAGGGGTATAATATGGGGGGGGCAGTGTATGAGGGGTATAATATGGGGGGGCAGTGTATGAGGGGTATAATATGGGGGCAGTGTATGAGGGGTATAATATAGGGGGTATTGGAGGTCAGTGTATGAGGGGTATAATATGGGGGGGCAGTGTATGAGGGATATAATATAGGGGGGCACTGGAGGTCAGTGTATGAGGGATATAATATAGGGGGTATTGGAGGTCAGTGTATGAGGGGTATAATATGGGAGGGAGGAGGCTGAAGGTCAGTGTACGAGGGGTATAACATGGAGGAGACTGGAGGTCAGTGTATGAGGTGTATAGTATGGGGGGCAGTGTATGAGGGGTATAGTATGGGGGGCAGTGTATGAGGGGTATAATATGGGGGCAGTGTATGAAGGGTATAATATGGGGGCAGTGTATGAGGGGTATAATATGGGGGCAGTGTATGAAGGGTATAATATGGGGGCAGTGTATGAGGGGTATATTATGGGGGGGGGCAGTGTGAGGGTATAATATGGGGGGGCCAGTGTGTGAGGGGTATAATATGGGGGGCAGTGTGTGAGGGGTATAATATGGGGGGCAGTGTGTGAGGGGTATAATATGGGGGGGCAGTGTATGAGGGGTATAATATGGGGGCAATGTTATGAAGGGTATAATATGGGGGCAGTGTATGAGGGGTATTATTATGGGGGGGCAGTGTGTGAGGGGTATAATATGGGGGGGCAGTGTGTGAGGGGTATAATATGGGGGACAGTGTATGAGTGGGATAGTATGGGGGGCAGTGTATGAGGGGTATAGTATGGGGGCAGTGTATGAGGGGTATAATATGGGTGGGGTCAGTGTATGAGGGGTATAATATGGTGGGGTCAGTGTATGAGGTGGCATAATATGGGGGCAGTGTATGAAGGGTATAATATGGGGGCAGTGTATGAAGGGTATAATATGGGGACAGTGTATGAGGGGTATAATATGGGGGCAGTGTATGAAGAGTATAATATGGGGGCAGTGTATGAGGGGTATAATATGGGGGACAGTGTATGAGTGGGATAGTATGGGGGCAGTGTATGAGGGGTATGGTATGGGGGGCAGTGTATGAGGGGTATAATATGGGGGGGCAGTGCATGAGGGGTATAATATGGGGGGTCAGTGTATGAGGGGTATAATATGGGGGCAGTGTGTGAGTGGGATAGTATGGGGGGCAGTGTATGAGGGGTATAATATGGGACGCAGTGTATGGGGGGTATAATATGGGGGGCAGTGTATGGGGGGTATAATATGGGGGGCAGTGTATGGGGGGTATAATATGGGGGGGGCAGTGTATGATGGGTATAATATGGGGGGCAGTGTATGAGGGGTATAATATGGGGGCAGTGTATGAAGGGTATAATATGGGGGCAGTGTATGAGGGGTATATTTTGGGGGGGCAGTGTGTGAGGGGTATAATATGGGGGGGCAGTGTGTGAGGGGTATAATATGGGGGACAGTGTATGAGTGGTATAGTATGGGGGCAGTGTATGAGGGGTATAATATGGGGGGGTCAGTGTATGAGGGGTATAATATGGGGGTCAGTGTATGAGGGGTATAATATGGGGGCAGTGTATGAAGGGTATAATATGGGGGCAGTGTATGTAACGGTATAATATGGGGACAGTGTATGAGGGTATAATATGGGGGCAGTGTATGAAGAGTATAATATGGGGGCCAGTGTATGAGGGGTATAATATGGGGGGACAGTGTATGAGTGGGATAATATGGGGGCAGTGTATTGGGGTATAATATATGGGATGCAGTGTATGAGGGTATAATATGGGTGGGGGTCAGTGTATGAGGGGTATAATATGGGGGGCAGTGTTATGAGGGGTATAATATGGGGGGCAGTGTATGGGGGTATAATATGGGGGGCAGTGTATGAGGGGTATAATATGGGGGGCAGTGTATGAGGGGTATAATATGGGGGGCGTGTATGAGGGTATAATATGGGGGGCAGTGTATGAGGGGTATAATATGGGGGGCAGTGTATGAGGGGTATAAAATGGGGGGCAGTGTAGAGGGGGATAGTATGGGGGGCAGTGTATGAGGGGTATAATATGGGGGGCAGTGTTATGAGGGGTAAAATATTGGGGGCAGTGTATGAGGGGTATAGTAGTGGGGGCAGTGTATGAGGTGTATAGTATGGGGGGCAGTGTATGAGGGGGATAGTATGGGGGCAGTGTATAAGGGGTATAGTATGGGGGGCAGTGTATGAGGGGTATAATATGGGGGCAGTGTATGAGGGGTATAGTATGGGGGGCAGTGTGAGGGGTATAATATGGGGGGGCAGTGTATGAGGGGTAAAGGGGGGGCAGTGTATGAGGGGGATAATAGGGGGGGCAGTGTGTGAGGGGAATAATATGGGGGGCAGTGTGTGAGGGGTATAATATGGGGGCAGTGTGTGAGGGGTATAATATGGGGGGCAGTGTATGAGGGGTATAATATGGGGGGCAGTGTGTGAGGGGTATAATGTGGGGGGGCAGTGTGTGAAGGGTATAATATGGGGGGGGCAGTGTATGAGGGGTATAATATGGGGGGGGCAGTGTATGAGGGGTATAATATGAGGGGGGCAGTGTATGAGGGGTATAATATGG
The DNA here is from genome assembly GCF_027789765.1 of Dendropsophus ebraccatus. NCBI lineage: Eukaryota > Metazoa > Chordata > Amphibia > Anura > Hylidae > Dendropsophus > Dendropsophus ebraccatus. The sequence goes on from NC_091464.1 coordinate 96,143,141, forward strand.
GGGGCAGTGTATGAGGGGTATAATATGGGGGGCAGTGTATGAGGGGGTATATATGGGGGGCAGTGTATGAGGGGTATAATATGGGGGGCAGTGTATGAGGGGTATAATATGGTGGGCAGTGTATGAGGGGTATAATATGGGGGGGCAGTGTATGAGGGGTATAATATGGGGGGGCAGTGTATGAGGGGTATAATATGGGGGGCCAGTGTATGAGGGGTATAATATGGGGGGCAGTGTATGAGGGGTATAATATGGGGGGGCAGTGTATGAGGGGTATAGTATGGGGGGCAGTGTATGAGGGGTATAGTGGGGGGGCAGTGTATGAGGGGTATAATATGGGGGGCAGTGTATGAAGGGTATAGTGGGGGGCAGTGTATGAGGACTATAATATGGGGGCAGTGTATGGATGGGTATAGTACTGGGGGTAGTGTATGAGGGGTATAATATTGGTGGGCAGTGTATGAGGGGTATAATATGGGTGGAGGGCAGTGTATGAGGGGTATAATATGGGGGGCAGTGTATGAGGGGTATAATATGCAAGGGGCAGTGTATGAGGGGTATAATATGGGGGGCAGTGTATGAGGGGTAATAGTATGGGGGGGGCAGTGTTGAGGGGTATAGTATGGGGGCAGTGTATGAGGGGTATAATATGGGGGCAGTGTATGAGGGGTATAATATGGGGGTGGGGGCAGTGTATGAGGGGTATAATTATGGGGGGTGGGGGCAGTGTAATGAGGGGTAAAGGGGGGCAGTGTATGAGGGGGATAATATGGGGGGGCAGTGTGTGAGGGGAATAATATGGGGGGCAGTGTGTGAGGGGTATAATATGGGGGGCAGTGTGTGAAGGGTATAATATGGGGGGGGGCAGTGTATGAGGGGTATAATATGAGGGGGGCAGTGTATGAGGGGTAAAATATGGGGGGCAGTGTATGAGGGGTATAATATGGGGGGCAGTGTATGAGGGGTATAATATGGGGGCAGTGTATGAGGGGTATAATATGGGGGCAGTGTATGAGGGGTACAATATGGGGGGCAGTGTATGAGGGGTATAATATGGGGGGGCAGTGTATGAGGGGTATAATATGGGGCAGTGTATGAGGGGTATAATATGGGGGCAGTGTATGAGGGGTATAATATGGGGGGCAGTGTATGAGGGGTATAATATGGGGGGCAGTGTGTGAGGGGAATATATGGGGGGCAGTGTATGAGGGGTATAATAGGGGGGGCAGTGTATGAGGGGTATACTATGGGGGGGCAGTGTATGAGGGGTATAGTATGGGGGGCAGTGTATGAGGGGTATAGTATGGGGGGCAGTGTATGAGGGGTATAATATGGGGGGCAGTGTATGAGGGGTATAGTGGGGGGGCAGTGTATGAGGACTATAATATGGGGGCAGTGTATGAGGGGTATAGTATGGGGGTAGTGTATGAGAGGTTAATATGGGGGGCATGTAGTATGAGGGGTATAATATGGGGGGCAGTGTATGAGGGGTATAATATGGGGGGCAGTGTATGAGGGGTATAATATGGGGGGCAGTGTATGAGGGGTATAGTATGGGGGGCAGTGTATGAGGGGTATAGTATGGGGGGGCAGTGTATGAGGGGTATAGTATGGGGGGCAGTGTATGAGGGGTATAATATGGGGGCAGGGTATGAGGGGTATAATATGGGGGGCAGTGTATGAGGGGTATAATATGGGGGGGCAGTGTATGAGGGGTATAATATGGGGGGGCAGTGTATGAGGGGTATAATATGGGGGCAGTGTATGAGGGGTATAATATGGGGGGCAGTGTATGAGGGGTATAATATGGGGGCAGTGTATGAGGGGTATAATATGGGGGGGCAGTGTATGAGGGGTATAATATGGGGGGCAGTGTATGAGGGGTATAATATGGGGGCAGTGTATGAGGGGTATAATATAGGGGGTATTGGAGGTCAGTGTATGAGGGTATAATATGGGGGGGCAGTGTATGAGGGGTATAATATGGGGGGGCAGTGTATGAGGGGTATAATATGGGGGGGCAGTGTATGAGGGGTATAATATGGGGGGGGCAGTGTATGAGGGGTATAATATGGGGGGCAGTGTATGAGGGGTATAATATGGGGGCAGTGTATGAGGGGTATAATATGGGGGGCAGTGTATGAGGGGTATAATATGGGGGGCAGTGTATGAGGGGTATAATATGGGGGGCAGTGTATGAGGGGTATAATATAGGGGGTATTGGTGGTCAGTGTATGAGGGGTATAATATGGGGGGCAGTGTATGAGGGATATAATATAGGGGGGCACTGGAGGTCAGTGTATGAGGGATATAATATAGGGGGTATTGGAGGTCAGTGTATGAGGGGTATAATATGGGAGGGAGGAGGCTGAAGGTCAGTGTACGAGGGGTATAACATGGAGGAGGACTGGAGGTCAGTGTATGAGGTGTATAGTATGGGGGGCAGTGTATGAGGGGTATAGTATGGGGGGCAGTGTATGAGGGGTATAATATGGGGCAGTGTATGAAGGGTATAATATGGGGGCAGTGTATGAGGGGTATAATATGGGGGCAGTGTATGAAGGGTATAATATGGGGGCAGTGTATGAGGGGTATATTATGGGGGGCAGGCAGTGTGAGGGGTATAATATGATGGGGGGCAGTGTGTGAGGGGTATAATATGGGGGGCAGTGTGTGAGGGGTATAATATGGGGCAGTGTGTGAGGGGTATAATATGGGGGGCAGTGTATGAGGGGTATAATATGGGGGCAGTGTATGAAGGGTATAATATGGGGGCAGTGTATGAGGGGTATATTATGGGGGGGCAGTGTGTGAGGGGTATAATATGGGGGGGCAGTGTGTGAGGGGTATAATATGGGGGACAGTGTATGAGTGGGATAGTATGGGGGGCAGTGTATGAGGGGTATAGTATGGGGGCAGTGTATGAGGGGTATAATATGGGGGGGCAGTGTATGAGGGGTATAATATGGGGGGTCAGTGGTATGAGGGGTATAATATGGGGGCAGTGTATGAAGGGTATAATATGGGGGCAGTGTATGAAGGGTATAATATGGGGACAGTGTATGAGGGGTATAAAATGGGGGCAGTGTATGAAGAGTATAATATGGGGGCAGTGTATGAGGGGTATAATATGGGGGACAGTGTATGAGTGGGATAGTATGGGGGCAGTGTATGAGGGGTATAGTATGGGGGGCAGTGTATGAGGGGTATAATATGGGGGGGGGGGGGTCAGTGCATGAGGGGTATAATATGGGGGGTCAGTGTATGAGGGGTATAATATGGGGGCAGTGTGTGAGTGGGATAGTATGGGGGGGCAGTGTATGAGGGGTATAATATGGGACGCAGTGTATGGGGGGTATAATATGGGGGGCAGTGTAGGGGGGGTATAATATGGGGGGGCAGTGTATGGGGGGTATAATATGGGGGGCAGTGTATGAGGGGTATAATATGGGGGGGGGCAGTGTATGAGGGGTATAATATGGGGGGGGCAGTGTATGAGGGGTATAATATGGGGGGGCAGTGTATGAGGGGTATAATATGGGGGGGCAGTGTATGAGGGGTATAATATGGGGGGGCAGTGTATGAGGGGTATAATATGGGATGCAGTGTATGAGGGGTATAATATGGGGGCAGTGTATTGGGGGTATAATATGGGATGCAGTGTATGAGGGGTATAATATGGGGGGGGTCAGTGTATGAGGGGTATAATATGGGGGGGCAGTGTATGAGGGGTATAATATGGGGGGCAGTGTATGTGGGGTATAATATGGGGGGCAGTGTATGAGGGGTATAATATGGGGGGCAGTGTATGAGGGGTATAATATGGGGGCAGTGTATGGGGGGGTATAATATGGGGGGCAGTGTATGAGGGGTATAATATGGGGGGCAGTGTATGAGGGGGATAGTATGGGGGGCAGTGTATGAGGGTAAATATGGGGGGCAGTGTATGAGGGGTATAGTATGGGGGGCAGTGTATGAGGTGTATAGTATGGGGGGCAGTGTATGAGGGGGATAGTATGGGGGCAGTGTATAAGGGGTATAGTATGGGGGGCAGTGTATGAGGGGTATAATATGGGGGGCAGTGTATGAGGGGTATAGTATGGGGGCAGTGTATAAGGAGTATAGTATGGGGGGGCAGTGTGAGGGGTATAATATGGGGGGGGCAGTGTATGAGGGGTAAAGGGGGGGCAGTGTATGAGGGGGATAATATGGGGGGGCAGTGTGTGAGGGGAATAATATGGGGGCCAGTGTGTGAGGGGTATAATATGGGGGGCAGTGTGTGAGGGGTATAATATGGGGGGGCAGTGTATGAGGGGTATAATGTGGGGGGCAGTGTGTGAGGGGTATAATGTGGGGGGCAGTGTGTGAAGGGTATAATATGGGGGGGCAGTGTATGAGGGGTATAATATGGGGGGGCAGTGTATGAGGGGTATAATATGAGGGGGGGCAGTGTATGAGGGGTATAATATGGGGGCAGTGTATGAGGGGTATAATATGGGGGGCAGTGTATGAGGGGTATAACATGGGGGCAGTGTATGAGGGGTATAATATGGGGGGGCAGTGTATGAGGGGTATAATATGGGGGGGCAGTGTATGAGGGGTATAATATGGGGGGCAGTGTATGAGGGGTATAATATGGGGGGCAGTGTATGAGGTGTATAATATGGGGGGGCAGTGTATGAGGGGTATAGTATGGGGGGCAGTGTATGATGGGTATAGTGGGGGGGCAGTGTATGAGGGGTATAATATGGGGGGCAGTGTATGAGGGGTATAGTGGGGGGGCAGTGTATGAGGACTATAATATGGGGGCAGTGTATGAGGGGTATAGTATGGGGGTAGTGTATGAGGGGTATAATATGGGGGGGGCAGTGTATGAGGGGTATAATATGGGGGGCAGTGTATGAGGGGTATAATATGGGGGCAGTGTATGAGGGGTATAATATGGGGGCAGTGTATGAGGGGTATAATATGGGGGGCAGTGTATGAGGGGTATAGTATGGGGGGGGCAGTGTATGAGGGGTATAATATGGGGGGCAGTGTCTGAGGGGTATAATATGGGGCAGTGTATGAGGGGTATAATATGGGGGGTGGGGGCAGTGTATGAGGGGTATAATATGGGGGTGGGGGCAGTGTATGAGGGGTATAATATGGGGGGCAGTGTATGAGGGGTAAAGGGGGGGCAGTGTATGAGGGGGATAATATGGGGGGGCAGTGTGTGAGGGGTATAATATGGGGGGCAGTGTGTGAGGGGTATAATATGGGGGGCAGTGTGTGAGGGGTATAATATGGGGGGGCAGTGTGTGAAGGGTATAATATGGGGGGGCAGTGTATGAGGGGTATAATATGAGGGGGGCAGTGTATGAGGGGTATAATATGGGGGGCAGTGTATGAGGGGTATAATATGGGGGCAGTGTATGAAGGGTATAATATGGGGGCAGTGTATGAGGGGTACAATATGGGGGGCAGTGTATGAGGGGTATAATATGGGGGGCAGTGTATGAGGGGTATAATATGGGGCAGTGTATGAGAGGTATAATATGGGGGCAGTGTATGAGGGGTATAATATGGGGGGGCAGTGTATGAGGGGTATAATATGGGGGGCAGTGTATGAGGGGTATAATATGGGGGGCAGTGTGTGAGGGGAATAATATGGGGGGCAGTGTATGAGGGGTATAATATGGGGGGGCAGTGTATGAGGGGTATAATATGGGGGGGCAGTGTATGAGGGGTATAGTATGGGGGGCAGTGTATGAGGGGTATAGTGGGGGGCAGTGTATGAGGGGTATAATATGGGGGGGCAGTGTATGAGGGGTATAGTGGGGGGGCAGTGTATGAGGACTATAATATGGGGGCAGTGTATGAGGGGTATAGTATGGGGGTAGTGTATGAGAGGTATAATATGGGGGGGCAGTGTATGAGGGGTATAATATGGGGGGCAGTGTATGAGGGGTATAATATGGGGGGGCAGTGTATGAGGGGTATAATATGGGGGGCAGTGTATGAGGGGTATAAAATGGGGGGCAGTGTATGAGGGGTATAATATGGGGGCAGTGTATGAGGGGTATAATATGGGGGGCAGTGTATGAGGGGTATAGTATGGGGGGCAGTGTATGAGGGGTATAATATGGGGGCAGTGTATGAGGGGTATAATATGGGGGTGGGGGCAGTGTATGAGGGGTATAATATGGGGGTGGGGGCAGTGTATGAGGGGTATAATATGGGGGGCAGTGTATGAGGTGTATAATATGGGGGCAGTGTATGAGGGGTATAATATGGGGGCAGTGTATGAGGGGTATAATATGGGGGGCAGTGTATGAGGGGTATAATATGGGGGGCAGTGTGTGAGTGGGATAGTATGGGGGCAGTGTATGAGGGGTATAATATGGGGGTGGGGGCAGTGTATGAGGGGTATAATATGGGGGGGCAGTGTATAAGGGGTATAATATGGGGGGCAGTGTATGAGGGGTATAATATGGGGGGCAGTGTATGAGGGGTATAATATGGGGGCAGTGTATGAGGGGTATAATATGGGGGGCAGTGTATGAGGGGTATAATATGGGGGGCAGTGTATGAGGGGTATAGTATGGGGGGGCAGTGTATGAGGGGTATAGTATGGGGGGCAGTGTATGAGGGGTATAATATGGGGGCAGTGTATGAGGGGTATAATATGGGGGTGGGGGCAGTGTATGAGGGGTATAATATGGGGGTGGGGGCAGTGTATGAGGGGTATAATATGGGGGGCAGTGTATGAGGGGTATAATATGGGGGTGGGGGCAGTGTATGAGGGGTATAATATGGGGGGTGGGGGCAGTGTATGAGGGGTATAATATGGGGGGCAGTGTATGAGGGGTATAATATGGGGGGCAGTGTATGAGGGGTATTATATGGGGGGCAGTGTATGAGGGGTATTATATGGGGGCAGTGTATGAGGTGTATAATATGGGGGCAGTGTATGAGGGGTATAATATGGGGGCAGTGTATGAGGGGTATAATATGGGGGGCAGTGTATGAGGGGTATAATATGGGGGTGGGGGCAGTGTATGAGGGGTATAATATGGGGGGCAGTGTATGAGGGGTATTATATGGGGGCAGTGTATGAGGTGTATAATATGGGGGCAGTGTATGAGGGGTATAATATGGGGGTGGCGGCAGTGTATGAGGGGTATAATATGGGGGGCAGTGTATGAGGGGTATTATATGGGGGCAGTGTATGAGGTGTATAATATGGGGGCAGTGTATGAGGGGTATAATATGGGGGCAGTGTATGAGGGGTATAATATGGGGGCAGTGTATGAGGGGTATAATATGGGGGGGGCAGTGTATGAGGGGTATAATATGGGGGTGGGGGCAGTGTATGAGGGGTATAATATGGGGGGCAGTGTATGAGGGGTATAATATGGGGGTGGGGGCAGTGTATGAGGGGTATAATATGGGGGGCAGTGTATGAGGGGTATAATATGGGGGGGGCAGTATTCGGGGGTCGGACACGCTTCCGGTCTCACCTCTTGTCTCCTCTCCATGTCGTTGCCGCCGTCGCCGCCGCTATTGCTGTCACCTGATCGGTAACCGGAAAGACCGTGTGTGTATTAGGGGGCGGGGCCGATGGTTCACACTCACATGATAGGCGGGGCTTCTCCGTCATCAACAAGGCGATGACTACGGGAAAAATATTTTCAGCGCATGCGCTATTTCATGTCGTAATTTCCCACTGAGCATGCGCGCTGAACACGTGTTTGCCTGAATCCCGAGCGGAGGAAAAAGGAGACAACTACGGGTAATAAGCGGAGGTATGTCCCCCTGGCCTTATCTGCCCCGGGGTGGGGTATCTCACCTGTCCCCCTGGCCTTATCTGCCCCGGGGTGGGGTATCTCAGCTGTCCCCCGTCTGTTATCTGCCCCGGGGTGGGGTATCTCACCTGTCCCCCGTCTGTTATCTGCCCCGGGGTGGGGTATCTCACCTGTCCCCCTGGCCTTATCTGCCCCAGTGTGGTGTATCTCACCTGTCCCCCGTCTGTTATCTGCCCCGGGGTGGGGTATCTCACCTGTCCCCCGTCTGTTATCTGCCCCAGGGTGGGGTATCTCACCTGTCCTCCAGTCTGTTATCTGCCCCGGGATGGGGTATCTCACCTGTCCCCCGTCTGTTATCTGCCCCGGGGTGGGGTATCTCACCTGTCCCCCTGGCCTTATCTGCCCCGGGATGGGGTATCTCACCTGTCCCCTTGGCCTTATCTGCCCCGGTGTGGGGTATTTTACTTGTCCCCCGTCTGTTATCTGCCCCGGGGTGGGGTATCTCACCTGTCCCCCGTCTGTTATCTGCCCCGGGGTGGGGTATCTCACCTGTCCCCCGTCTGTTATCTGCCCCGGGGTGGGGTATCTCATCTGTCCCCCTGACCTTATCTGCCCCGGGGTGGGGTATCTCATCTGTCCCCCTGACCTTATCTGCCCCGGGGTGGGGTATCTCACCTGTCCCCCGTCTGTTATCTGCCCCGGGGTGGGGTATCTCACCTGTCCTCCAGTCTGTTATCTGCCCCGGGATGGGGTATCTCACCTGTCCCCCGTCTGTTATCTGCCCCGGTGTGGGGTATCTCACCTGTCCCCCATCTGTTATCTGCCCCGGGGTGGGGTATCTCACCTGTCCCCTGTCTGTTATCTGCCCCGGGGTGGGGTATCTCACCTGTCTCTCTCTCGGCAGCTATGGGTCTGACCCGGCAGTATCTCCGGTACGCAGCGTCCGCCCTCTTTGGTGTAGTCGCCAGTCAGAAGTCCAATGTCTGCTACGTGACCCTGCGGGGCGAGAAGGGGCGATACGTGGCGGTCGGGGCCTGTGAACACGTCTTCATCTGGGACACCCGCAAGGGGGAGAAGGTAAGAAGCCCGCACAGGTCACATGACCCCCGGCAGGGGGGAGGCCAGGTCATATGACCTCCAGCCGGAGCGGCCCAGCCCAGTGACCCGCTGTCTCATCACTACAGGTCCTGATCCTACAAGGCCAGAAGCAGGAGGTGACCCAGCTGCGCCCCTCCCCCGATGGCCTGGCACTGGCAGTGGGGTATGAGGACGGTTCCATCCGGATCTTCAGTCTGCTGAGCGGAGAGAGCGGCATCACCTTCAATGGGCACAAAGCAGCTGTGACGGCGCTGAGCTACGACCACCTTGGTGGCCGCCTGGTGTCTGGGTCCAAGGTATGACATAGGAAAGGCGACTATATGTCAGTATCCTGCCCTGCTCTGGCACTACGAAGCGATATACCGCACCCCTTACTTTCATTCTGTGACCCCCATTACAGCTCCTTGTGGGGATCCTGTCTACAGTGACATCACTCAGTGCCCGTCCATGGTATCTAGTGTCACATCCCTGATACCTGTGCCCGTCCATGGTATCCTGTGGCCGTCCATGGTATTCGGTGGCACGTCCCACCTCCCTGATACCTGTGCCCGTCCATGGTATCCGGTGGCATGTCCCTGATACCTGTGCCCGTCCATGGTATCCGGTGGCACGTCCCACATCCTTGATACCTGTGCCCGTCCATGGTATCCGGTGGCACGTCCCTGATACCTGTGCCCTTCCATGGTATCCGGTGGCATGTCCCTGATACCTGTGCCCTTCCATGGTATCTGGTGGCATGTACCTGAAACCTGTGCCTGTCCATGGTATCTGGTTGCTCATCCCTGATCTCAGCAGTGGCCGTCCATGGTATCTGGTTGCTCATCCCTGATCTCAGCAGTGGCCCTCTGGAGTATCGTGTGGCTCATCCCTGATTGCCTTTCTGTGCTGCAGCTTCTCTACTGCAGTGACCCATGGAGGATGATCACTTCAAGGCGCTGTCCTTTTATCAGTCCCTTTTAATTTGTTGCTCTTCCTCACCTGTCACCCCTCCCCCCCCTACAGGACACAGATGTCATTGTCTGGGACGTTATTAATGAGAGCGGCCTGTACAGATTGAAGGGGCACAAGGACGCGGTGACGCAGGCCGTATTCCTGACCGGGAAGAACCTTCTGGTCACCAGGTAAGCGGCAGATGCGGTTCCTGCTGCGCCTGCTAACCTGTATTTATTATTAATGAGCTTTAAACATTTTATTATATATGGTAAGCACATTGTCACGTGTGGCAGATAACGATCCGTAGTCTGACTCCGCCCCCTCTTCTCTCCCCTTTAGCGGTAAGGACACCCTGGTGAAGTGGTGGGACCTGGACACGCAGCACTGCTTCCACACTATGGTGGGACACCGCACAGAGGTACAGTGGTGCTAATGATATGGGGGGGCTGCCGGGGGACCTCTCATCATCCCGCATAGACTGTACTGAGGTTCTGGTCATGTGACAGCCCTGCTAAATCTGACACTGATCGCTCCTCTCCTCTGCAGGTCTGGGGTCTGGCCGTGCTCTCGGATGAACGGCGAATACTGTCGGGATCTGCGGACAGCGAGCTGAGAGCCTGGACCATCTCCTATGCCAGCGAGGTAAACGGCCCAGATGTTTCTGTACGACTACTGGGACTATGGGGGCGCCATGACGCAGGAAGACCCCCGGATGTGGTGGAGCAGAGCCCCCCCCCCCCCCCAGATATGGTGGAGCAGAGCCCCCCCCCCCCCCCCCCAGATATGGTGGAGCAGAGCCCCCCCCCCCCCCCCCCAGATATGGTGGAGCAGAGCCCCCCTCCCTGATATGGTGGAGCAGAGCCCCCCTCCCTGATATGGTGGAGCAGAGCCCCCCTCCCTGATATGGTGGAGCAGAGCCCCCCTCCCTGATATGGTGGAGCAGAGCCCCCCTCCCTGATATGGTGGAGCAGAGCCCCCCTCCCTGATATGGTGGAGCAGAGCCCCCCTCCCTGATATGGTGGAGCAGAGCCCCCCTCCCTGATATGGTGGAGCAGAGCCCCCCTCCCTGATATGGTGGAGCAGAGCCCCCCTCCCTGATATGGTGGAGCAGAGCCCCCCTCCCTGATATGGTGGAGCAGAGCCCCCTCCCTGATATGGTGGAGCAGAGCCCCCCTCCCTGATATGGTGGAGCAGAGCCCCCCTCCCTGATATGGTGGAGCAGAGCCCCCCTCCCTGATATGGTGGAGCAGAGCCCCCCTCCCTGATATGGTGGAGCAGAGCCCCCCTCCCTGATATGGTGGAGCAGAGCCCCCCTCCCTGATATGGTGGAGCAGAGCCCCCCTCCCTGATATGGTGGAGCAGAGCCCCCCTCCCTGATATGGTGGAGCAGAGCCCCCCCTCCCTGATATGGTGGAGCAGAGCCCCCCTCCCTGATATGGTGGAGCAGAGCCCCCCTCCCTGATATGGTGGAGCAGAGCCCCCCTCCCTGATATGGTGGAGCAGAGCCCCCCTCCCTGATATGGTGGAGCAGAGCCCCCCTCCCTGATATGGTGGAGCAGAGCCCCCCTCCCTGATATGGTGGAGCAGAGCCCCCCTCCCTGATATGGTGGAGCAGAGCCCCCCTCCCTGATATGGTGGAGCAGAGCCCCCCTCCCTGATATGGTGGAGCAGAGCCCCCCTCCCTGATATGGTGGAGCAGAGACCCCCTCCCTGATATGGTGGAGCAGAGACCCCCCTCCCTGATATGGTGGAGCAGAGACCCCCTCCCTGATATGGTGGAGCAGAGACCCCCTCCCTGATATGGTGGAGCAGAGCCCCCCTCCCTGATATGGTGGAGCAGAGCCCCCCCCCCAGATATGGTGGAGCAGAGCCCCTGGGGAGGGTACATCCTGCCATTATTACGATCTATTTTCGCTGACTTGCTTCTTCCCGCACAGACTGGAGACTCGGAGGAGCCGCAGCTGAAAAAGGCGAAAGGTCCGGCGGAGGAGTCACATGATGATGAGGCGGAGGAGACGACTGAACAGGTGTGCTACACTGGGCGGATCTATCAGAGTGGGCGGAGTCAGTTTGTGATGTCATAACTCTCTCCCTCTCTCTCTCCCCCCCTCCTCAGCGCATCCTGAGCTGCCAGCGATACGGATCCATCATGAGAGAAGGACGAGAGCGGGTGGTGACTCTGGGGGCCGACCGGAGCAGACGCTTCCTGGCCTGTCATGTGAGTGACCCTCAGTGATGTCATTACAGGGTGACCAATGGGAGAGCTGCACTGATTATAGAAGCCACACCCACAATCTGACCTCCCCAGTATTAGCCATGTACATGTACAATAGGAGAGACCATCTGTGGTGGCGCCCCCTGCTGCCTGACATCTATCTGACCTGTGGCTATGGCGCCCCCTGCTGCCTAACGTCATCTGTCTGCCCTGTGGCTATGGCGCCCCCTGCTGCCTGACATCACCTGTCTGCCCTGTGGCTATGGCGCCCCCTGCTGCCAGACATCATCTATCTGACCTGTGGCTATGGCGACCCCTGCTGCCTGACGTCATCTGTCTGCCCTGTGGCTATGGCGCCCCCTGCTGCCTGACATCATCTGTCTGCCCTGTGGCTATGGCGCCCCCTGCTGCCTGACATCATCTGTCTGCCCTGTGGTTATGGCGCCCCCTGCTGCCTGACATCATCTGTCTGCCCTGTGGCTATGGCGCCCCCTGCTGCCTGACGTCATCTGTCTGCCCTGTGGCTATGGCGCCCCCTGCTGCCTGACATCATCTGTCTGCCCTGTGGCTATGGCGCCCCCTGCTGCCTGACATCATCTGTCTGCCCTGTGGCTATGGCGCCCCCTGCTGCCTGACGTCATCTGTCTGCCCTGTGGCTATGGCGCCCCCTGCTGCCTGACGTCATCTGTCTGCCCTGTGGCTATGGCGCCCCCTGCTGCCTGACATCATCTATCTGACCTGTGGCTATGGCGACCCCTGCTGCCTGACGTCATCTGTCTGCCCTGTGGCTATGGCGCCCCCTGCTGCCTGACATCATCTGTCTGCCCTGTGGTTATGGCGCCCCCTGCTGCCTGACATCATCTGTCTGCCCTGTGGCTATGGCGCCCCCTGCTGCCTGACGTCATCTGTCTGCCCTGTGGCTATGGCGCCCCCTGCTGCCTGACATCATCTGTCTGACCTGTGGCTATGGCGCCCCCTGCTGCCTGACATCATCTGTCTGACCTGTGGCTATGGCGCCCCCTGCTGCCTGACATCATCTGTCTGCCCTGTGGCTATGGCGCCCCCTGCTGCCTGACATTTATCTCCTCCTTACAGGGAACGGACTCCTGGCTGGAAGTTTTCTGTGTCCTGAATGAGGATGAGATCTCCAAGAAGATGGAGAGGAAGCGGAAGAAGGCCAAAAAGAAGTACGTGGAGGAGGATGAAGTGTAGTACGGGAGCCATGATGGCTGCTGTCCAGAGCTGGCGAGCTGTCTGTGTATTGTCGGGGGGGGGCTGTCTGTGTATTGTCGGGGGGGGGGGGGGGGCTGTATGTATTGTCGGGGGGGGGGGGCTGTATGTATTGTCGGGGGGGGGGGGGGGGGGAGGAGCTGTGTATTGTCGGGGGGGGGGGAGGAGCTGTCTATTGTCGGGGGGGGGGAGGAGCTGTCTATTGTCGGGGGGGGAGGAGCTGTCTATTGTCGGGGGGGGGGAGGAGCTGTCTATTGTCGGGGGGGGGAGGAGCTGTCTATTGTCGGGGGGGGGGAGGAGCTGTCTATTGTCGGGGGGCGGGGAGGAGCTGTCTATTGTCGGGGGGCGGGGAGGAGCTGTCTGTGTATTGTCGGGGGGGAGGAGCTGTCTGTGTATTGTCGGGGGGGGAGGAGCTGTCTGTGTATTGTCCGGGGGGGAGGAGCTGTCTGTGTATTGTCCGGGGGAGGAGCTGTCTGTGTATTGTCCGGGGGGAGGAGCTGTCTGTGTATTGTCCGGGGGGAGGAGCTGTCTGTGTATTGTCCGGGGGGAGGAGCTGTCTGTGTATTGTCCGGGGGGAGGAGCTGTCTGTGTATTGTCCGGGGGGAGGAGCTGTCTGTGTATTGTCCGGGGGGGAGGAGCTGTCTGTATTGTCGGGGGGGGAGGAGCTGTCTGTGTATTGTCCGGGGGGAGGAGCTGTCTGTGTATTGTCCGGGGGGAGGAGCTGTCTGTGTATTGTCCGGGGGGGAGGAGCTGTCTGTATTGTCGGGGGGGGAGGAGCTGTCTGTGTATTATTGTAAGGGGGGAAGGAGCTGTCTGTGTATTGTCGGGGGGGGGGGAGGAGCTGTCTGTGTATTGTCGGGGGGAGGAGCTGTCTGTGTATTGTCGGGGGGGAGGAGCTGTCTGTGTATTGTCGGGGGGGAGGAGCTGTCTGTGTATTGTCGGGGGGGAGAAGCTGTCTGTGTATTATTGTAAGGGGGGAAGCTGTCTGGTTGGATGATGACGCCGTTTGATTGCTGCTTTTGCGCCGCAGACAGAAGGAGGATGAGGAGGAGCCGCAGGTGGAGCGGACGCTGCAGGACGAGATTGTGAAGTTTGTGAAAATAAAAGCCTCCTCGAAAATCAAGTAAGTTTCAGCCTACCCCCCCACCCCCCCTCGTCTCATCTGCCGGCCGCCATTGCTGACCGCTGTCACCCTTACAGATCATGTGACCTGCTCCTCTCCGCCAAGGGGGAGTTGCGGGTGGTGGTCCTGCTGCAGAATAACAGTGTGGAATGCTTCTCCATGGGGGCCGACCCTGCCCAGGCCGGGACCATAGAGAGCACCAAGAGCTCCCGCCTCACGCTGGGCGGCCACCGCAGTGACGTCCGCACCGTGGCCTTCAGCTCTGATAACATCGCCGTCCTCTCCGCCTCTGCTGAATCGGTGAAGATCTGGAACAGGTGACAAAGGGTGAATGCGGCCTCCAGAGCTGCACTCACCATTCTGCTGTTATAGGCTGCGGGGGAATTGTGGGTTATATATCGCTGCACTACATCTCGTACAGTGCAGCACAGCAGGACAGGGATAGAGGGAGGCAGCGGAGGATGGTGTGATGTCATTGCATGCTTCTCTGTCCCCGCAGGGCCACGCTCCAGTGTATCCGCACCATGGCCTGTGACTACGCTCTCTGCTCCATCTTCGTGCCGGGCGACAGACACATTATAGTCGGCACAAAGGTAACAGCCGTGAGGCTTGCCGCACATTGCACTGGAGCCGTAATGTGCAGAGCTCCTCCCCCTTGTCACTGGCCCCTCCCCCTCAGTCCTCTCCTTTGTTTTCAGTCCGGGAAGCTGCAGCTCTTTGATCTGGCGTCGGGGACTGAGCTGGACATGATGGACGCTCATGATGGTGCCGTTTGGTCCGTTGCGTTATTCCCCGACCAGGTAGTGAGCGTTCGTGTCTGTGTGTGATCACCGGGCGAGGGTGTGCATGACTGTAACCCCGCCCTCCTCTGTGTCATAGCGCGGATTCGTCACCGGGGGCGCCGACAAGTGCGTGAAGTTCTGGGAGTTTGAGCTGGTGGATGATGATGAAGGCGAAACCCAGAACGGGTAAGATGGGCGGATGATGGGAGGAGTAGTGTGGGGTGAGAAACCAGAGGAAGGAGATGTGCGGATGATCAGAGGAGTAGTGTGGGGTGAGAAACCAGAGGAAGGAGATGTGCGGATGATGGGAGGAGTAGTGTGGGGTGAGAAACTAGAGTAAGGAGATGTGCGGATGATGGGAGGAGTAGTGTGGGGTGAGAAACCAGAGGAAGGAGATGTGCGGATGATGGGAGGAGTAGTGTGGGGTGAGAAACCAGAGGAAGGAGATGTGCGGATGATGGGAGGAGTAGTGTGGGGTGAGAAACCAGAGGAAGGAGATGTGCGGATGATGGGAGGAGTAGTGTGGGGTGAGAAACCAGAGGAAGGAGATGTGCGGATGATGGGAGGAGTAGTGTGGGGTGAGAAACCAGAGGAAGGAGATGTGCGGATGATGGGAGGAGTAGTGTGGGGTGAGAAACCAGAGGAAGGAGATGTGCGGATGATGGGAGGAGTAGTGTGGGGTGAGAAACTAGAGTAAGGAGATGTGCGGATGATGGGAGGAGTAGTGTGGGGTGAGAAACCAGAGGAAGGAGATGTGCGGATGATGGGAGGAGTAGGGTCAGTGCTCAGCATGATGGGAGTTGTCGTCTTCTCTTGGCAGTCGGCGTCTGTCGGTGAAGCAGAGTCGGGTATTACAGATGGATGAGGACGTGTTGTGTGTGCGGTACAGTCCGGACGGTCGCCTCCTCGCTGTGTCACTCTTGGACTGTACAGTGAAGATCTTCTTTGTGGACACGCTAAAGGTAATGGAGGTGGAACAGGGTGTATAGCGCCCCCTCAGTCTCTTTATGTAACGCCATTGGGTTCTGATCCGCCATCTTCTCTTCCAGTTCTTCCTGTCGCTGTACGGACACAAGCTGCCGGTGCTGTGTATGGACATCTCGCATGTAAGTATCAGAGGGGCCGGGTCTGGTCTAGAGAGGGCGGTCATGTGATGTCTGGGATTTCTCTTATAGGACAGCTCCATCATCATCACTGGCTCCGCTGACCGCAACATCAAGATCTGGGGCCTGGACTTCGGGGATTGTCATCGCTCGCTGTTTGGCCACGATGACAGGTGAGATTGCCGCCATGTGTGCTGGACTGACGCTCCGCCTCCCCCACCATGTGTGATGTCCTGACCGCCCCGTCATGTGTGCTGGACTGACCGCTCCGCCTCCCCCGCCATGTGTGCTGGACTGACCGCTCCGCCCAACCTCCCCACCCCGCCATGTGTGCTGGACTGACCGCTCCGCCCAACCTCCCCACCCCGCCATGTGTGCTGGACTGACCGCTCCTCCTCCCCTGCCATGTGTGCTGGACTGACCGCTCCGCCTAACCTCCACACCCCACCATGTGTGATGTCCTGACCACCCCGCCTCCCCCGCCATGTGTGCTGGACTGACGCTCCGCCTCCCCTGCCATGTGTGCTGCACTCACGTTCCGCCTCCCCCGCCATGTGTGCTGGACTCGCGTTCCGCCGCCCCCCGCCATGTGTGCTG
Organism: Dendropsophus ebraccatus; assembly: GCF_027789765.1. NCBI lineage: Eukaryota > Metazoa > Chordata > Amphibia > Anura > Hylidae > Dendropsophus > Dendropsophus ebraccatus. The sequence continues at coordinate 96,160,009 of NC_091464.1, forward strand.
GACTGACCGCTCCGCCCAACCTCCCCACCCCGCCATGTGTGCTAGACTGACTGCCCAACCTCCCCACCCCGCCATGTGTGCTGGACTGACTGCTCCGCCCAACCTCCCCACCCCACCATGTGTGCTGGACTGACCGCTCCTCCTCCCCCACCATGTGTGCTGGACTGACCGCTCTGCCTAACCTCCACACCCGCCATGTGTGATGTCCTGACCACTCCACCTCCCCCGCCATGTGTGCTGGACTGACCGCTTCGCCCAACCTCCCCTCCCCGCCATGTGTGCTGGACTGACCACCCCGCCTCCCCCGCCATGTGTGCTGGATTTCCCCAGCCCCCTCCTCCGCTCATCCTCTCTTCTCTCTCTCCGCAGCGTCATGTTCCTGCAGTTTGTGCCCCGGACACATTTGTTCTTCAGCGCGGGGAAGGATCGGAAGCTGAAGCAGTGGGACGCTGACCGATTCCAGCAGGTGCAGACCCTGGAGGTGAGAGGCCTGTGGGACAGCTGCTAGTTTACATAGTGGGCGGAGCTGATGTGCAGAGGGTGGAGTCTGACGTGGGTTCTGGTTACAGGGCCACCATGGAGAGGTGTGGTGTTTGGCCATCAGCCCCAATGGCGACCATATTGTGTCCTCGTCACATGACAAGTCCCTGCGCCTGTGGGAGCGAACGCGGGAGCCGCTGATCCTGGAGGAGGAGCAGGAGATGGTAAGTGACATGGCGGCAGCAGTGGGGGTCATAGCTGATCGTGCTGTAATAATCCTCATTCTGCTACTCTTCTGCTTTCAGCAACGTGAGGCCGAGTTTGAGGAGGGCGTGGGGAAAGGCGACCAGCCGGTGGTGAGTGCACAGCCAGGGTCATAGCGCCCCCTGTGGGCCGGGAGCATAGCTGTAATGGCGGCTTATTTTCTGCAGGTTGCTGGGGAGAAGGAGGGGGAAGCAGCGCTGGCCGGGAAAAAGACGATCGAAACGGTGAAAGCGGTAAGTATGAGAGCGGAGTTCCACCCCCAACCAGCCGTCCGCCATGTCTGACCTGAACCCTAACCTCTAATTGTGTCCAAACACCCCCCCCCCCCCCCCCCCCCCCAGACCGAGCGCATCATGGAAGCCGTGGAGCTGCACAGAGAAGAGAGCGGAAAACTGGAGGAGCACCAGGTGCTGTGCAAGGCTGCGGGGAAGGAGGTGTGTGCATAGGGGTGGGGCTTGGGGTACAGCAGGGGCGGAGCATCACCAAGGTCCCTCCCCTGAAGAAGCAGCTGAGCTTTTTTTTTTTTTTTTTTTTTTTTTTTTTTCTTTTTTCTGTTCACAGCTCCCCAGAAAGATCCACCCGATCCTGCAGGCGTATGGGAACCTATCGGTGAGATCCACTCTCCTGTGCCCTGTAATAGCTTATATCGCTTCAGTCATGTGACACTGACCCCTTTCTGCTTTCCTTCCTCCAGTCATCTGACTATGTTCTGGATGTGATAAAGAAGGTGAAGTCCAGGTAAGTTGGGGTCACCGTTCACACACACTTGGGGTGCTTATTTGTCTTGCTCCACAGCAGGGGGTGTCAAACATAAAGACACACTGAGCCAAAATAAAAAAATTGGACAAAGTCGCGGGCCAAAATGAAAAGTGTCGGAGCAGCGCGCGGCGGGCCAAAATGAAAAGTGTCGGAGCAGCGCGCGGCGGGCCAAAATGAAAAGTGTCGGAGCAGCGCGCGGCGGGCCAAAATGAAAAGTGTCGGAGCAGCGCGCGGCGTTCCTGGCCCTGTCGGAGCAGCGCGCGGCGTTCCTGGCCCTGTCGGAGCAGCGCGCGGCGTTCCTGGCCCTGTCGGAGCAGCGCGCGGCGTTCCTGGCCCTGTCGGAGCAGCGCGCGGCGTTCCTGGCCCTGTCGGAGCAGCGCGCGGCGTTCCTGGCCCTGTCGGAGCAGCGCGCGGCGTTCCTGGCCCTGTCGGAGCAGCGCGCGGCGTTCCTGGCCCTGTCGGAGCAGCGCGCGGCGTTCCTGGCCCTGTCGGAGCAGCGCGCGGCGTTCCTGGCCCTGTCGGAGCAGCGCGCGGCGTTCCTGGCCCTGTCGGAGCAGCGCGCGGCGTTCCTGGCCCTGTCGGAGCAGCGCGCGGCGTTCCTGGCCCTGTCGGAGCAGCGCGCGGCGTTCCTGGCCCTGTCGGAGCAGCGCGCGGCGTTCCTGGCCCTGTCGGAGCAGCGCGCGGCGTTCCTGGCCCTGTCGGAGCAGCGCGCGGCGTTCCTGGCCCTGTCGGAGCAGCGCGCGGCGTTCCTGGCCCTGTCGGAGCAGCGCGCGGCGTTCCTGGCCCTGTCGGAGCAGCGCGCGGCGTTCCTGGCCCTGTCAGGCCATCCAGATCACCCATATTATTATCTGCTGCGACATCAGGAGGGCCAGATATAACACAGCAATAGAAAAGCTCAGCGGGCCAAAAATAATGGCACCACGGGCCGGAGTTTGACATGACTGCTCCACAGTAAGGGGGAAGATTTTGCACCTCGCACTCATCTCTTCTCTATCATTCAGCCTTGGAGGAAACATTCTGTGTAACGTCGCTAAACTAAAGCACAGGAAGAGACGTTCTGACTTCCTGCTGTTCCTTATGATCTCCACTAGATGGCGCTGTGAGACGTCTCTCTCCCTCTGTACACTGACATCTAGTGGCTGCACAGGGTATAGCAGTGGCTGCTCAGCATTATTACTCCTGAGGTGTCACCTCTGTTAATACTCTGCAGCTGATTTGTGGGGGGCAGGGGGCCATTGTGTGGGGGGGGGGGTTTACTCGCTGTGTATTCTATAACATGGCGGCTTCCTTTTTAGTGAGCTGGAGGAGTCTCTTCTGGTTCTTCCCTTCTCCTACATCCCCGATCTAATGACTCTCTTCAGGGATTATATCCGCCGCAGTCAGGACGTGGAGCTCATCTGTCGCTGCCTCTTTTTCTTGCTCAGGTTGGTTCAGGTGGTGTGTGTGTGTAAGGGTGGGGGGCAGGGGATTGGCAGACTATGATGTATGGGGGGGCAGGGGATTGGCAGACTATGATGTATGCGGGGGGCAGGGGATTGGCAGACTATGATGTATGGGGGTGGAGGGTAGGGGATTGGCAGACTATGATGTATGGGGGGGGCAGGGGATTGGCAGACTATGATGTATGGGGGGGGGGCAGGGGATTGGCAGACTATGATGTATTGGGGGGGGGGGCAGGGGATTGGCAGACTATGATGTATTGGGGGGGGGGGCAGGGGATTGGCAGACTATGATGTATTGGGGTGACCCATTGGACACATGTGACCTGTGTTGATCTTCTCTTTTCTGCCTGCACAGGATCCATTTTGGGGAGATCACGAGTAACCAGATGCTGCTGGGCGTCATGGAGGACCTGAGGGGCTGCACCATCTCGCGGGTGTCGGAGGTCCGGGTAGGTCACATGACCCATGCATTATTCCTTCCTGTATCTGTCCTGTCCGGCTCATGACCTTTTGCCTCTGACCAGGACGTGATGGGGGTGAACATGGCTGCCCTGCAGTACTTAAAGAGGGAGATTGAAGCCAAGGAGGAGGTTCTGTTCTTCACAGACGCTACCGAGAGGTTTGAGGAAAAGAGGAGAAAGCGGAAAAAGAAGGAAAAGCTGCTGCTGACTCTAGTATGACCATCCGAGAGCTGCCCACCCCTCCCCTAGGTCTGGACTGATACACTGAGGAGGATCCCCGCTCTGTACAGAGCTGCCCACCCCTCCCCCGGGTCTGTTATACACAGAGGAGGACCCTCACTCTGTACAGAGCTGCCCACCCCTCCCCCGGGTCTGTTATACACTGAGGAGGACCCCTGCTCTGTACAATGCTGCCCACCCCTCCCCCGGGTCTGTTATACACTGAGGAGGACCCCTGCTCTGTACAGAGCTGCCCACCCCTCCCCCGGGTCTGTTATACACAGAGGAGGACCCTCACTCTGTACAGAGCTGCCCACCCCTCCCCTAGGTCTGGACTGATACACTGAGGAGGACCCCCGCTCTGTACAGAGCTGCCCACCCCTCCCCCGGGTCTGTTATACACAGAGGAGGACCCTCACTCTGTACAGAGCTGCCCACCCCTCCCCTAGGTCTGGACTGATACACTGAGGAGGACCCCCGCTCTGTACAGAGCTGCCCACCCCTCCCCCGGGTCTGTTATACACTGAGGAGGACCCTCACTCTGTACAGAGCTGCCCACCCCTCCCCTAGGTCTGGACTGATACACTGAGGAGGACCCCCGCTCTGTACAGTGCTGCCCACCCCTCCCCCGGGTCTGTTATACACTGAGGAGGACCCCCACTCTGTACAGAGCTGCCCACCCCTCCCCTAGGTCTGGACTGATACACTGAGGAGGACCCCTGCTCTGTACAGTGCTGCCCACCCCTCCCCCGGGTCTGTTATACACTGAGGAGGACCCCCACTCTGTACAGTGCTGCCCACCCCTCCCCCGGGTCTGTTATACACTGAGGAGGACCCCCGCTCTGTACAGTGCTGCCCACCCCTCCCCCGGGTCTGTTATACACTGAGGAGGACCCCCACTCTGTACGGTGCTGCCCCCCAATGGACAATCCTTTTTTAATAAACAGATTTTGTAATTTTCAGATGTGAAGATAAATCTTGTATATTTTATATTATACCCCCCTGCGGAATCTTGTCTGTAACATGTAGAGGATGGATTCAGCCGGGATTAACCCCTCACTCTCCTCCGCCTATAGAAATTATGGCTGAGCGGAGACACCAGAAGAGTTGCCAACTTTTATTCCAATTGATCCTAATAATAATTAAAAAAAAAAATAGATTTCTGCTCTGGAACCAAAGTGTCAGAGGTCGGAGGTCAGGGCTGCGGAGTAGAGAGAGGAAGAGGTTAATGTAAAGTGTCCAGGAGGGGAGGTGCCCTCCATTCCAGGTGTGTTCTCCACCCTGTACCTCACCTGTGTCCCCGTCACCCTGCGAGGCCTCAGAAGCTCCAGCCTGGAGTTGTGGGACGTGCTGATCAGTCTGACCCCCGGCCCCAATACTCTGGGGGGTCTACACTCCGATCCATCCTCATAAATGCCTTCTGTTAGGACGGGTGAGGGCCGAGTTAAGGGTTAATCTCAGTCATGTGATAAAAACGAGGTAGAAGGATAACCCAACCCCCATTACACACCCACAGGATGGTGCGGAGTCACTGTGTATATTACTGATCCTGTATAAGGGTATGTGCACACTGAGGAATTCAGATGGAACCTCCGTCGCAGAATTCCCAGCTCGCGTCCGCTCGTGTCTCCGCCCGTGTCATAGACTCCATTCTATGCACAGGCGGATTCCTTCCTCCGTCCAAAAAATGAACTTGATCACTTTTTGGACAGAGGGCAGAATCCGCCAGTGCATAGAATGGAGTCTGACACGGGCGGAGACACGAGCGGACGCGAGCTGGGAATTCTGCGACGGAGGTTCCATCTGAATTCCTCAGTGTGCACATACCCTTATACTCCAGAGCTGCACCCACTATTCTGCTGGTAGAGTCACTGTGTACATACATTACTGGTCCTGAGTTACATCCTGTATTATACTCTGGAGCTGCACTCACTATTCTGCTGGTGGGGGTCACTGTGTACATACATTACTGATCCTGAGTTACATCCTGTATTATACTCCAGAGCTGCACTCACGATTCTGCTGGTGGGGTCACTGTGTACATACATTACTGATCCTGAGTTCCATCCTGTATTATACTCCAGAGCTGCACTCACTATTCTGCTGGTGGGGTTACTGTGTACATACATTACATTACTGATCCTGAGTTCCATCCTGTATTATACTCCGGAGCTGCGCTCTTAGTGAAGGATATTTGCAGTCACGGGGAGGTATAGTGTTTCCACCTCGCTCTGGATCTCAATGCAGTGAGAATACTCCGCGGCCCCCTCTGGCCCGTCCAGGCCCACCGCCATGGCAAATAGCTCCAGGTCCAGACGTGTCTGCATCCCTGCGGCCACCTGATGACACAGCGCGGTATGAGAGGTGACAGCCCCCCGGTGTGGCATATTACAGGATACATATGGGGGGGGGGGCACTTACCGGGCCCGGGGTGTACGTGACCCTCAGTCCGGTGCTGGGCGGCGGCTGCTTCACACGGAACCTGCCAGACAGAACACACAGTAAGGACAGGGCGGACGTTGGCTGCAGTGCAGGGGGATCGGGCTGTGTTATAATCATCCAGTTTTACATGATGAGCGGAATCCTTTGTGTCACACACTCTGATACTCGTTCCTTCCGCCGTACACCTGTACAATCCGCTGTATTGCATCCGTAGTGCTGTCAATCCTTCTTTTTCCCAACATGTCAATTATATCTCATCCGGATTCTTATACGGGAATACAGATCTCAAACAGATAGCGGATTCCATTGATTTCTATGCTCCGTAACAAAAATCTGGGTCTGCACGGACGTCTTCTTTTATCCAGCATTGGTTTACGTCCTTGTAATCTACGGATCGTGTGACTAACCCAATAGACATCAATGCGCACTAAGTGCAGTACCGAAATACAGATCTGTAGATTACAGGGCGTGAATAAGGCCTAAGGGGGCTCTTACACTGACAGATTTTTGAAGCCAAAGCCAGAAAGGGATGTGAGAAGAGGAGAAGACTGTCTTTCCTTTCAGACCTGTTCCCTGTGTATAGTCTGTTCCTGGCTTTGGCTTCAATAATCTGTCTGTGTAACAGCACCCTAATGGGTGATTATCATTCAAATCTTTGCGATAATTGGCTTGTGTAAACAACGATCAAGCAACCAGCGAGAAATCGTTCATCTTGGTCTTTCAACATGTTTGAAATCATCACTGGTCGCTCGCTGATTTTTCACAGATAATTTCCTAATAAACAGTCTTTCAAAGATTCATCAATTTACCGGGTCTAAACCCCGATCAGCATAAAAAAAACAATTGTTACTTCAAAATCGTTAAACAATCGATTGGGCACATTATCACTTTGTGTAAACAGATCATAAGATCTCTGCTGTCAGTGACTGCAGCCATTGTGTTATCCAGAGGCCTAATGTGTCTCACAGCTGGGGCTACATCAAATCCAGTGTAGACAATGCTCTGTGAGCTCCAGACTGATACATTGTACATAGCTAGTCCTGCTCTCAGCTCTATCCACGGCCGGATTAAAGGGGGGGCACAAGGGGCACGTGCCCCTGGGCCTCCACCACTAGGGGGCCCCCACCAGCTGGAACCCGGAAGGGGAGTTCCGGAGCTTTTTTTTTTTTTTTTTTTTTTTGTTAAACCGCCCCGGCGCTAACGTCCGCACCCGGGCGGTTTTGGGGGGAGAGGGGGGGGGGAGCAGGCAGGTACAGAGGCAGGCTGAAAAGGTCTCCCCCATGCAGGGCCGGCGTGAGCTTCCGGTACAGACAGGCCGGAAGCTCACAGTGCAGCCCCGCGATTCCCGAACCTCTCTCTTGTTTGGCAGCGGCGTGATGACGTCACACGCCGCTGCTGAGCAGGGAAGAAGTACGGGCATCGCGGGGCTGCACTGTGAGCTGTGAGCTGGTCCCCCTGCTAGCCGGCTAATCCCCCGGACCCCCGGCTGGTCCCCCTGCCACCCAGCTGATCCCTCAGCCCCCCGACCGCTCCCTCTTCCCTCCCTGCCTGTCACCTCAGCTGCCCCCACCCATCCTCTCCCCCTGCCACCCCAGCTTACCCCGATCTTCTCCCCCAGCCCCCCCATCTTCTCCCCCTGCAACCCCCAGCCGCCCCCCCCCATCTTCTCCCCCTGCAACCCCCAGCCGCCCCCCCATCTTCTCCCCCTGCAACCCCCAGCCGCCCCCCCCCATCTTCTCCCCCTGCAACCCCCAGCCGCCCCCCCCCATCTTCTCCCCCTGCAACCCCCAGCCGCCCTCCCATCTTCTCCCCCTGCAACCCCCAGCCGCCCTCCCATCTTCTCCCCCTGCAACCCCCAGCCGCCCTCCCATCTTCTCCCCCTGCAACCCCAGCCGCCCTCCCATCTTCTCCCCCTGCCACCCCAGCTGCGGAGCTTTTTTTTTTTTTTTTTGTTAAACCGCCCCGGCGCTAACGTCCGCGCCCGGGCGGTTTTGGGGGGAGGGGGGGGGGAGCAGGCAGGTACAGAGGCAGGCCGAAAAGGTCTCCCCCATGCAGGGCCGGCGTGAGCTTCCGGTACAGACAGGCCGGAAGCTCACAGTGCAGCCCCGCGATTCCCGAACCTCTCTCTTGTTTGGCAGCGGCGTGATGGCGTCACACGCACGCTGCTGAGCAGGGAAGAAGTTCGGGCATCGCGGGGCTGCACTGTGAGCTTCCAGCCTGTCTGTACCGGAAGCTCACGCCGGCCCTGCATGGGGGAGACCTTTTCAGCCTGCCTCTGTACGGTACCCCAGTCTTCATGATGGCTGCTCCAGATGGAGAAGAAAGCGAAGTGTGAGCGACAGATATAGGAGAAGACGTCACCTGTGAGTCATTAGTAACTGCACTGTAATCACTTCTATAGTGTGCAGAGCCTGTGCACCATTGGGGTCTTAATGGGTCAGTGTATCGTTTGCGGTAGTGTACTGACACATCCCTGTGGTCACTACAGTACACTAGCGCAAATTTTTAAACTAGGACCCAACTACAAGAGCTGCAGGCACTACAACTCCCAGCGTATGCTGAGGGCTGCAGTCAGTAAATGCTGGGAGTTGTAGTGCCTGCAGCTGTTGTAGTTGGGTCCTAGGTGCATTATACACTGGATGCTTTGTGGGAGATCAGAATACATAGATCTGTGGGGGCTCAGTGCAGGGACGTGACCCCAGAACATCACTAATAGGGGATAGGGGGAGATGTTTTTGTTCTATCCCCTATTAGTGCTGTTCTGGGGTCACTTCCCTACACTGAGCCCCCACAGATCTATGTATTCTGATCTCCCACAAAGCATCCAGTGTATAATGCACCTAGGACCCAACTACAACAGCTACAAGCACTACAACTCCCAGCATGTACTGACAGTCTGCAACCCTCAGGATATGCTGGGAGTTGTAGTACAGCAGTACAATCCTCTCATAACTGTAGACAGATGTATTGCTGGACCTTCCGGGCTGATGGTAGTCACCCACAGACTGCAGCCACCAGGACACTCTGCACACAGTGATTTATTCAGAGACTACAACTCCCAGCATACCCTGAGTTTTAGTTCGACTGAAAATGTTATTTACAAGGGATTTGTCACAGATACAGATGAATCCAGGAAAGGAGCGGGTCAGCATGTCGCATTTCACTGGTTTTATACTGGTGGGCCCCAGGTGCCCCAGTCCGACACTGGACAGAAGCGGTCCCCAAATTAAGTCCCCGGCCTCCTTCCTTCCTCCATCACATCTGTTTGATGAGAAGAGCGGGCATCAAGTAGTACTGGGTGCTGGAGTGCCGGCCTCCAGCACCCAGTATACACCATGCAGGTAACCTGTCAGTGCCGAGGGGAAGGGGGGGGCGGGGCGGGGGAGGGCGCCTCAGCATGCAAAGTGCCTAGGGCAGCATGAACTCTAAATACAGGCCTGGGTGTAGGGTTAACTGTGTGTTGACACATCTCCCGCCCGGCAGGCTCCTCAGACTTCCCCCTGATAGAGGCTTCCTGGAAGGTCCCGAACAACACTCTCCTGCTGCGACCCCCCACCTCCCCTCTGACCTCACTGAGGAGAGGACAGCGCGCCGACGGGACCTCAAGTGGTAGGAAACCTGATTTCTCCAGCTGCAGCAGGGAGGTGACGTCACAGAGCCTGCTGGACGATCTGTCACAGTGGCTGCCAGGCTGAAGGAACCAGGAGAGAAGAGAGAAGACCCATCCCCCGCCCAGATCAGGTGAGTATGAGTAAATGGGGTATATTTACTATGGAGGAGGACATTACAGCAGGGGGCATATACTATGGGGGCATATATCAGAGCAGGGGGTATATACTATGTATGGAGACACATATCAGAACAGGGGTATATACTATGTAGGGGGACACATAGAGCATGGTCCATATACTATGGAGGCACATTAGAGCAGGGGGTATATACTATGGGGGCACATTACAGCAGGGGGCACAGCAGGGCTGGACATTACTACTATATGATGGCACAGGAGGGGGAAATATTACTATAGGTGGGCACAACATGAGGACTTTATTACTATACGGAGGCACAACAGGAGATATTATTACTATATGTGGGCACAGGGGACATTATTACTATATGGGGGCACAGCAGAGGATCCTACATACAGGGGACAACCCACACACTCATTAAGAAAAAAGGGAAGGAAATTAAAGGAAATGTGCGGAGCCTGAGATGTTTGTCTTTCAGGTTGTAAAGAGAAGAATTGTAGCTGCAAGAAATCATCCTGGAGGTCCAGGCCAGATGGAGAGGAAAAGGAAAGTGACACCTGAGATTAAAGAAGACGTCACCTGTGAGTCACTGAATTACATGTTTTTTCTTTGTTTTTTTTGTAGAAAACTATTTGATAGGAAACCCTGAAGTGAAAAGGGAAATATTGCTCTTTGCTATAATACACACGCTGCTTTTTAATAGCAGAGTTTTACTGTATCAGCTGAAATTGTGGCAAAACTGCATGAGATAATAATTCTGTAGTCTGTGTGCCGCATATGCTATATACTGTATATAGTCTGTGTGCCGCATATGGTATATACTGTATATAGTCTGTGTGCAGCATGTGGTATATACTGTATATAGTCTGTGTGCAGCATGTGGTATATACTGTATATAGTCTGTGTGCAGCATATGGTATGTACTGTATATAGCCTGTGTGCAGCATATGGTATATACTGTATACAGTCTGTGTGCAGCATGTGGTATATAGCCTGTATGCAGCATATGGTATATACTGTATAAAGCATGTGTGCAGCATATGGTATATACTGTATATAGCATGTGTGCAGCATATGGTATATACTGTATATAGCATGTGTGCAGCATATGGTATATACTGTATATAGCATGTGTGCAGCATATGGTATATACTGTATATAGCATGTGTGCAGCATATGGTATATACTGTATATAGCATGTGTGCAGCATATGGTATATACTGTATATAGCATGTGTGCAGCATATGGTATATACTGTATATAGCATGTGTGCAGCATATGGTATATACTGTATATAGCATGTGTGCAGCATATGGTATATACTGTATATAGCCTGTGTGCAGCATATGGTATATACTGTATATAGCCTGTGTGCAGCATATGGTATATACTGTATATAGTCTGTGTGCAGCATATGGTATATACTGTATAGTCTGTGTGCAGCATATGGTATATACTGTATATAGTCTGTGTGCAGCATATGACATATAGCCTGTGTGCAGCATATGGTATATACTGTATATAGTCTGTGTGCAGCATATGATATACAGTATAACCTGAGAGCAGTGGATGATATATAGCCTGTGTGCAGCATATGATATATAGCCTGAGAGCAGTGTATGGTGTATATCCTATGTATGTCATATGCTGCACACAGGCTATATATGCCATATCATGGGCTGCACACAGCTATGTATTTTAATCCTTAGGGTACGTTCACATGTACCATATCCGCTATATATTATACACAGCCTTTAAGTACTTTCTGGTTGCTCCTTACTGCTTCAGCTAGTGTACATGGTTGGGAACTGAAGATGGGACTTAGACTTGCAAGTCCAGGTTCCTTCAGCGATTCACATCTGCATATGCTGCTGTGGTGGCTAACACAGGGGGCAAGAGAGCACAGAAAGTACTGACGGGCTGTGTTCTCGCATTATGTATTATTAACATAAACACAAAGTGGGAATACACCCCGAGTGGGAATACACCCCTCCCCCGTCCTGTCTCTAGGGCCTGGCATCTTCCTCTGGACTGCAGCCTGTAGTGACCATCACATGCAGAACAGAGGAGGATGCTGAGCCACACAGCCAGGAGTGAGGAGGGGTAGGTGCTAAGTCTGCTACAGTAAGTAGCCACCTGTATAGATCGCTGTATGGGATATATTTGGAAAAAAATGGGGGGGGCCCCAACAAAATTTTTGCCCAGGGCCTCCACCAACCTTGGCCCTGGCTGTATCCAGTGTAGACAATGCTCTGTGAGCTCTATAGCCTGATACATTGTACATAGCTAGTCCTGCTCTCAGCTGTACCCAGAGTAGACAATGCTCTGTGAGCTCCAGACTGATACATTGTACATAGCTAGTCCTGCTCTCAGCTGTATCCAGTGTAGACAATGCTCTGTGAGCTCTATAGCCTGATACATTGTACATAGCTAGTCCTGCTCTCAGCTGTACCCAGAGTAGACAATGCTCTGTGAGCTCCAGACTGATACATTGTACATAGCTAGTCCTGCTCTCAGCTGTATCCAGTGTAGACAATGCTCTGTGAGCTCTATAGCCTGATACATTGTACATAGCTAGTTCTGCTCTCAGCTGTACCCAGAGTAGACAATGCTCTGTGAGCTCCAGACTGATACATTGTACATAGCTAGTCCTGCTCTCAGCTGTATCCAGTGTAGACAATGCTCTGTGAGCTCCAGATTGATACATTGTACATAGCTAGTTCTGCTCTCAGCTGTATCCAGTGTAGGCAATGCTCTGTGAGCGGATTCAAGTTTCAGCACCGTATTTCTCCTGTATCTCCCCTGTATCTTCCCTGTATCTCTCCTGTATCTTTCCCATCTCCTGTACATTTCCTGTGCCTTTCCTGTATCTCTCCTGTATTTCCCCTGTATCTCTCCTGTACATTTCCTGTATCTCTCCTGTATTTCCCCTGTATCTCTCCTGTATTTTTCCTGTATCTTCCTGTATCTCTCCTGTACATTTCCTGTATCTCTCGTGTACATTTCCTGTGCCTTTCTTGTACCTCTCCTATATCTCTCCTTTTTTCTCCTGTACATTTCCTATATCTCTCCTGTATTTCCCCTGTATTTCTCCTGTATCTTCCTGTATCTCCCCTTTACATTTTCTATATTTCTCCTGTATCTTCCTGTATCTCCCCTTTACATTTTCTATATTTCTCCTGTATTTTCCTGTATCTCTCCTGTACATTTCCTGTATCTCTCCTGTACATTTTCTATATCTCTCCTGTATCTCTCCTGTACATTTCCTGTATCTCTCCTGTACATTTCCTGTACCTCTCCTGTACATTTTCTATATCTCTCCTGTATCTCTCCTGTACATTTCCTGTATCTCTCCTGTACATTTCCTGTATCTCTCCTGTACATTTCCTGTATCTCTCCTGTACATTTCCTATATCTTCCTGTACATTTCCTGTATTTCTCCTGTACATTTCCTGTATCTCTCCTGTATCTTCCTGTATCTCTCCTGTACATTTCCTGTATCTCTCCTGTATCTTCCTGTATCTCTCCTGTACATTTCATGTATCTCTCCTGTATCTCTCCTGTACATTTCCTGTATCTCTCCTGTATTTCTCCTGTACATTTCCTGTATCTCTCCTGTATCTTCCTGCATCTCTCCTGTACATTTCCTGTATCTTCCTGTATCTCTCCTGTACATTTCCTGTATCTCTCCTGTATTTTTCCTGTATCTTCCTGTATCTCTCCTGTACATTTCCTGTATCTCTCGTGTACATTACCTGTGCCTTTCTTGTACCTCTCCTGTATCTCTCCTTTTTTCTCCTGTACATTTCCTATATCTCTCCTGTATTTCCCCTGTATTTCTCCTGTATCTTCCTGTATCTCCCCTTTACATTTTCTATATTTCTCCTGTATTTTCCTGTATCTCTCCTGTACATTTCCTGTATCTCTCCTGTACATTTCCTATATCTCTCCTGTATCTCTCCTGTACATTTCCTGTATCTCTCCTGTACATTTCCTGTATCTCTCCTGTACATTTCCTATATCTTCCTGTACATTTCCTGTATTTCTCCTGTACATTTCCTGTATCTCTCCTGTATCTTCCTGTATCTCTCCTGTACATTTCCTGTATCTCTCCTGTATCTTCCTGTATCTCTCCTGTACATTTCATGTATCTCTCCTGTACATTTCATGTATCTCTCCTGTACATTTCCTGTATCTCTCCTGTACATTTCATGTATCTCTCCTGTACATTTCATGTATCTCTCCTGTATCTTCCTGTATCTCTCCTGTACATTTCCTGTATCTCTCCTGTATCTTCCTGCATCTCTCCTGTACATTTCCTGTATCTTCCTGTATCTCTCCTGTACATTTCCTGTATCTCTCCTGTGCATTTCCTGCATCTCTCCTTTATTTCTCCTGTATCTCTCCTGTACGTTTCCTGTATCTCTCCTGTATCTTCCTGTACATTTCCGTATCTCTCCTGTATCTTCCCGTATCTCTCCTGTACATTTCCTGTATCTCTCCTATATTTCTCCTGTATCTTCCTGTACATTTCCTGTATCTTTCCTGTACATTTCCTGTATCTCTCCTGTACATTTCCTGTATCTTCCTGTATTTCTCCTGTATCTTCCTGTACATTTCCTGTATCTTCCTGTATCTCCTGTATTTCTCCTGTATCTTCCTGTATCTCCTGTACATTTCCTGTATCTTCCTGTATTTCTCCTGTATCTTCCTGTATCTCTCCTGTACATTTCCTGTATCTTCCTGTATTTCTCCTGTATCTTCCTGTATCTCTCCTGTATCTTCCTGTATTTCTCCTGTATCTTCCTGTATCTCTCCTGTACATTTCCTGTATCTTCCTGTATCTCTCCTGTACATTTCCTGTATCTTCCTGTATTTCTCCTGTATCTTCCTGTATCTCTCCTGTATCTTCCTGTATCTCTCCTTTACCTTTCCTGCATCTCTCCTTTATTTCTCCTGTACATTTCCTGTATCTTCCTGTATCTCTCCTATATTTCTACTGTATCTTCCTGTATCTCTCCTGTACATTTCCTGTATCTCTCCTGTATCTCTCCTGTACATTTCCTGTATCTTCCTGTACATTTCCTGTATTTCTCCTGTACATTTCCCGTATCTCTCCTGTACATTTCCTATATCTCTCCTGTACATTTCCTGTATCTCTCCTGCATCTTCCTGTATCTCTCCTGTATCTTCCTGTATCTCTCCTGTACATTTCCTGTATTTCTCCTGTACATTTCCTGTATCTCTCCTGCATCTTCCTGTATCTCTCCTGTACATTTCCTGTATCTCTCCTGTATCTCTCCTGTGCATTTCCTGTATCTTCCTGTATCTCTCCTGTACATTTCCTGTATCTCTCCTGTACATTTCCTGTATGTCTCCTGTATCTTCCTGTATGTCTCCTGTATCTTCCTGTATGTCTCCTATACATTTCCTGTATCTCTCCTGTATCTTCCTGTATCTCTCCTGTACATTTCCTGTATCTCTCCTGTACATTTCCTGTATCTTCCTGTATCTGCAGACCTCAGAGGGGTCGGTGTAGACCTAATGCAACTGTAACAACTCCTCAGCTGTGAGAGGTGATGGGTCACAATGGATTTGTTCTGGACACTGACAGCAAGTCCTGAGCGTGGAGGGAAATGTGTTCAGAGCTTTATTTATAGCGCCGGCCCTTTAACTACGACTCGTGACTGGAGGCATTAATGCTGTGGTGGTCTCCAACATGCTGCAAAACTACAACTCCCAGCATGCATCAGGGCACAAGACAGATGGCAGATCATGCTGGGAGTTGTAGTTTTGCACCAGGAGTCAGATCATGCTGGGAGTTGTAGTTCAGCCATAGCAGGGGGTGCCCAGCAGAGTAATGATTCCCATAATTGCCACGGACCCCTCCCTCCTCTTGGGTGAGTAGTAGAGATGGGAGCCGCCCCCAGGGTGTATAAGTATGTGAACCCCTAAGTTACCTGCAAAAGTCCACCCCGATGTTCTTGATGGAGACGCTGGCGGAGTAGGTGCAGCCTTCTCTGAGGACCCCGAATCTCACCACAGAGGGGATAAGGTGGAATCCTCGGGGGAGGGGCTTGTCCCCACCACGTGATGAAGCAGAGGTGGACGCTGTCCCGACACTACGCCTCACCACATCCTCCACTGCAGCAAACTGAAAAGGAGTCGGAGGTCAGGGTGGCCACAGGCGTGGGGAGGGGGGGGGTTTACAGTAGGGGGATAATGGGGGCCACCTTGGCGTTGGGCACAGAGGCCGGCTTCCCGCTTAGGATAGACGCGGGCAGCTTCACCTTCTCTCTCCGGGGGCAGCCGCTCACATCTACGTTCAGGCTGTGACTGAGCGGCTGATACCTGCGAGCCGGGATGATGTCAGCACATGGGGGGGCAGCGTACTCCACTGCGGATACAGATGTGATGTCACTATAGCGGACTCCTGCCCTCCCCCAAATATCCACACATGGAAACCCCCTTAAACTGTAATAATCTAAAAAAAGCATGGCGGAGCCGCTGTACCTGATGGCTGTGGTGAGGGCGCGGGGGTCTCGGGGGTCGCGTCACTGTCCATGCTGGAACCTGCAGAACACAACAGAACATACATAGGGCATGGAGTGGACGGTCCCTTTAAGAACGTCACCTGACATCCCTGCATCATTTATGACATCACATGTTCTCTATGTAGTCACTATTCTCTGTATAACATGGTACGTGTCCACTATGAGATCACACAGTCTCTATGACATCACACATGACAGGTCACCTGACTCCCAGTCCTGAATGCTGATGCCCGGCTCCTCCTCCTCTCGAGGTGCAGAGAGCGGCGGTGGCTGAGAGAGAAGATCCTGAGTCTGGAGAAGAAGATGGAGGAGGAAGATGAGGGGTCTGGCGGTCCCCAGGTTATACAGGACAGAGGAGACGGCCATGAGACAGAAGAGACGGCCATGAGACAGAAGAGACGGCCATGAGACAGAAGAGACGGCCATGAGACAGAAGAGACGGCCATGAGACAGAAGAGACGGCCATGAGACAGAAGAGACGGCCATGAGACAAAGGAGACATCTATGAGAGACAAGACGGCCATGAGACAGAGGAGACATCTATGAGAGAGACAAGATGGCCATGAGACAGAGGAGTCGGTCATGAGGCAGATGAGACGGCCATGAGACAGAAGAGACGGCCATGAGACAAAGGAGACATCTATGAGAGACAAGACGGCCATGAGACAGAGGAGACATCTATGAGAGAGACAAGATGGCCATGAGACAGAGGAGTCGGTCATGAGGCAGATGAGATGGCCATGAGAAAGAGGAGACATCTATGAGACAGAAGAGACATCTATGAGAGAGACAAGACGGCCATGAGACAGAGGAGTTGGCCATGAGGCAGATGAGACATCTATGAGAAAGACAAGACGGCCATGAGACAGAGGAGACATCTATGAGCGAGACAAGACGGCCATGAGACAGAAGAGACATCTATAAGACAGAAGAGACGGCCATAAGACAGAGGAGACATCTATAAGAGAGACAAGATGGCCATGAGACAGAGGAGACATCTATGAGACAGAGGAGACAGCCATGAGACAGAGGAGACATCTATGAGACAGATGAGACAGAGAAGACATGAGACAGAGGAGACATATATGAGACAGAGGAGACATATATGAGACAGAGGAGACATATATGGGACAGTTGCCTTGTGGGTCTCGGTTCCTGGTATGGGGGTCTCGGTTTCTGTGGGGTTTCGGGGTTCTACCTGTTTCTGGAGGAATTCTCGGCCGCGCTCAGACATGAAGTACGGGGGGACGATGTGGCCCCTGAGGGCCGCCAGCTGCTCCTTCTGCTCCTGGATCTCCTGTCTGTGGGGACAGTAATGGCCGTCACCTCCTCCTCCTATCACAGGGTCAGTTATTGTGTTTGCACCTTCAGACATCTTTGATTCCCCTCCTTGGGCTCATGAGAAGCGGACCCCACCCCAGGGCCGTCCTTACTTTATAGTGATGTCACCACATTGGCCACACCCCACAGGAAGTGACACAGAGGAGCAGATATAACAAAGTTGCCTGCGGACGTATAATAGTTCCCACCTGAGCTTCTCCCAGTCTTGGACGCTTCGCTGCGGTTTGGCCATGGGCGGGTGTGGCGTAGGGGGCGGAGCTACAGCGTTCTCGTACAGTCTGGCGATGTCAGCTGCTGGATACAGGAGAGATAAGACAAGTGCAGGATGACCCGTATCCAGGGTGTGTTATCACAGCAGGTTTCTGTTACCTTGTATCGGCTCCGGAGCGGGGGTCTGGGGAGGGGCATCCAGGGTGTCCGTCATAGACTATGAGAGGAGCAAATTACCATCATAAAACTGCACTGAAGGCAATGCGGGTGGGCCGAGCCCTTAGAGGGATACAAAGTGTTACGTCCGGTGTCTGAGGGGCGGAGTCTTTATGTCCTTTCACAGTCTGCATTTAACTTTAAGGGTACAAACACCTGTACAGTATCCGCTGCGGGTACCTGCCCATTCACTTCAATGGGATGACATACTTGCAGTGGGATGACAGAGTCAGTGCCCTTAACCCCCGCAGCCCAGGTACATACTTTACCAGGTCCCCACTCCAGACTGCTTTGGGGTCTTCCGACGCGGGGGAGCACTGGGAGACACAGGGAGCCCCCAAAGCAAATCCCGCTGCAAGTATGTCATCCCATTAAAGTGATTGGACAGGTATCCGCAGCCGATACTGTACATGTGTTTGTACCCTAATGGTGATTATGTGTCCCCGAGCTGCTGAGTGTAGACTGTCTCCATACACGGCACACACAGAAGAGAAGATCCTGCTCCCCTATATCTATATACTGTACCCTCAGAGGCAGCAGCATGGAGGACATTATAGAGCAGTACTGAGTAGTGTAAGCTGTGAGCAGCACAGAGGGCGACAGAACACTTATTGTTTCACTCTGAAAGACATTATAGAATAGTATAGAGCAGTGTAGGCAGAGGGAGGAGATCTAACACTTACTAGAGCTTCTCTGCCACAGTCTCATTCTACAGCTTCTCCATCCACCTCTGCCTCCCTTTAGTGCAGCAAGAGGCACGGTATCCTCTCCACTACTCCCCCACCATCCTGCAGCTGGATGTCCTATATACTCTCCACTACTCCCCCATCATCCTGCAGCTGGATGTCCTATATACTCTCCACTACTCCCCCACCATCCTGCAGCTGGATGTCCTATATACTCTCCACTACTCCCCCATCATCCTGCAGCCGGATGTGCTATATACTCTCCACTACTCCCCCATCATCCTGCAGCCGGATGTGCTATATACTCTCCACTACTCCCCCATCATGCTGCAGCTGGATGTCCTATATACTCTCCACTACTCCCCCACCATCCTGCAGCTGGATGTCCTATATACTCTCCACTACTCCCCCACCATCCTGCAGCCGGATGTCCTATATACTCTCCACTACTTCCCCACCATCCTGCAGCCAGATGTGCTATATACTCTCCACTACTTCCCCACCATCCTGCAGCCGGACGTCCTATATACTCTCCACTACTTCCCCACCATCCTGCAGCCGGACATCCTATATACTCTCCACTACTCCCCCATCATCCTGCAGCCGGACGTCCTATATACTCTCCACTACTCCCCCATCATCCTGCAGCCGGATGTCCTATATACTCTCCACTACTCCCCCATCATCCTGCAGCCGGATGTCCTATATACTCTCCACTACTCCCCCATCATCCTGCAGCCGGATGTCCTATATACTCTCCACTACTCCCCCATCATGCTGCAGCTGGATGTCCTATATACTCTCCACTACTCCCCCACCATCCTGCCGGAGGGTATGACACAATGACTACTCCCCCCATCCTGCAGCCAGATGTTCTATATACTCTCCACCACACACAATGACTACTCCCCCATCATCCTGCAGCCGGATGTCCTATATACTCTCCACTACTCCCCCATCATCCTGCAGCCGGATGTCCTATATACTCTCCACTACTCCCCCATCATGCTGCAGCTGGATGTCCTATATACTCTCCACTACTTCCCCACCATCCTGTTGGAGGGTATGACACAATGACTACTCCCCCATCATCCTGCAGCCGGATGTCCTATACACTCTCCACCACACATGATGACTACTCCCCCATTATCCTGCAGCCGGATGTCCTATACACTCTCCACCACACATGATGACTACTCCCCCATCATCCTGCAGCCGGATGTCCTATATACTCTCCACCACATACAATGACTACTCCCCCATCATCCTGCAGCCGGATGTCCTATATACTCTCCACCACATACAATGACTACTCCCCCATCATCCTGCAGCCGGATGTCCTATATACTCTCCACCACATACAATGACTACTCCCCCATCATCCTGCAGCCGGATGTCCTATACACTCTCCACCACACATGATGACTACACCCCCCATCATCCTGCAGGAGGTTATGATACGATGACTACTCCCCCCATCCTCTCACCAGGACCAGCTGAAGCAGCTCTTCAGCCTCCTCCTTCTCCTCCTCTGTTCGGGGGTCTTTGATGTTTCGTTGCCGCGTCTCTTCCTCCTGTATGATGACTCGGTTGATGTATTCCTGTCATCAGATGGAGACATGATGAGAGTTATATTCCACAGGTGGGTTTCCTCATACTACTCCCCCCACTCTACTACCTTCAGCGCCAGCTCCAGCGTCTCCCGCCTCTCCGGGCCGATGGGCTCATAGAGATGCAGCTGGCGGACCCTCAGCAGGTTGGGGCACTTCAGGACGGGGGGCCGTGGCTTGGCGCGCTCTGCTGCCCCCATACTCAGGCCTTTCCAGATGCCAATGCCCAGGGGGGGACCCGGGGTCTTCCTCTATGGGGAGAGAGGGAGTGAGGTCTCTGGATTAACCCTTCAGGCTCTGGGGGGGGGGGGGGGGGGTCACCTGTACAGTATACACACCTCTATGGAGGGGAGCCCTGCCCAGTCTCTGGAGAGGAGGTTCGGGGGCACAATGTTGCTGAGATGTTTCCTCATAGTCCAGGGGGAGGAGTCAGGGGCGGGCTGCAGGACGGTGATACTGTGCACACCTGCAGGACCAGGCGAGAGGGTGACGGACTCCCATCATCCACACTACATAACCCCAATACCTCCGCCACAAGTGACTGTACCCACCTGGCGCCTCCTGGGTCGGCTCTCGTATGACCGCTACAGTCGGGTCACCATAGCAGGTGGTCAGGAAATCCTCCACTTCTCGGTTTCTCAGAAGTTCACTGCCAGAACCATCAGCGTTCACCATGAAAAACCTGCCGGGAGGCGACCAGACATCACATAAGAGAAGAATGACAGCGAGGACTTACAGAGGGACTACAGAGCGGTCATACGGTACCGGGGGGCGTGTAGATCATAGTCCTCTGGGGTCCACTGCACCATGGTCGGCTCCTTATTCTTCTCCTCAGACTCCTCCAACTCTTCACAGTTATCACCGCCGGCAATTACTACGGACGTGCTCCCGTCTAACATCACCTGCAAGACATCACTTACATGTACCCACCTGACACGTCACATACATGTACCCACCTGACACGTCACATACATGTACCCACCTGACACGTCACATACATGTACACACCCGACCCGTCACATACATGTACACACCCGACATTTCACATACATGTACACACCCGACCCGTCACATACATGTACACACCTGACACGTCACATACATGTACACACCCGACCCGTCACATACATGTACACATCTGACACGTCACATACATGTACACACCTGACACGTCACATATATATATACACCTGACACGTCACATACATGTACACACCTGACACGTCACATAGATATATACACCTGACACGTCACATACATGTACACACCTGACACGTCACATACATGTACCCACCTGACACGTCACATACATGTACACCTGACACGTCACATACATGTACACACCTGACATGCACATACATGTACACACCTGACACGTCACATACATGTACACACCCGACACGTCACATACATGTACACACCTGACACGTCACATACATGTCCACACCTGACACGTCACATACATGTCCACACCTGACACATCACATATATATACACCTGACACGTCACATATATATACATCTGACACGTCAAATACATGTACACACCTGACATGTCACATACATGCACACACCTGACACGTCACATACATGTACACACCTGACACGTCACATACATGTACACACCTGACACGTCACATATATATACACCTGACACGTCACATACATGTACACACCTGACACGTCACATACATGTACACACCTGACACGTCACATATATATACACCTGACATGTCACATACATGTACACACCTGACACGTCACATATATATACACCTGACATGTCACATACATGTACACACCTGACACGTCACATACATGTACACACCTGACACGTCACAGGCTACTAGACAGCAACAACAGGCTCTGACAGACGCTAACCTGCGCCATGAGCAAGCAATGGCTCAACAACAAAAACTTATTGAGCACCTGATAGCAAAGCAAGAGGCGCCTGCAGGTGCTAATCCACAGCCAGCGGCCGCAGCTGCTCCAGAGACTTTGTCTGTGAGAAGAGCTGTGCAGCGAGCGCTGCAAAAGATGACTGCTGATGACGATATTGAGGCCTACTTAACTGTCTTTGAGCGTGTGGCTGAGTGAGAAAAGTTACCATCCACTGAGTGGGCAGAAGTCATTGCTCCCTATTTAACAGGCGAACCTCAAAAGGCCTACTATGACCTCAGTGAGCAAGAGGTCAAGGACTATCCTCGACTAAGAGCGGAGATACTCGCCCGACTAGGAGTTACTGCTGCTGTCCGTGCCGGAGGGTCCGCAACTGGAGCTACAGTCTGGACAAGTCAGCGAGGTCCCAGATGTATGACCTGATTCATTTGGCAAGAAAGTGGTTGGAGCCAGACACCTCTACTCCTGCCCAGATCCTAGAGAGGGTCGTGATGGATCGCTACCTCCGAGCACAACGCTGGGTGGGACAAGGCGACCCTAGGAGTGCCGACGAACTTGTCAACCTTGTGGAGAGGTTCCAGGCGACCGAGGACTACCTCCGTGATGTTCCTGCAGCACCGTCACCTCCCCGGAGTGCCAGACCTGTGCCGTCAGCTGGTAAGAGACTTCCATCTATTGAGGGAGTGTGGAGGGGGGCTGATAGAGGGAAGAGCGCTCAGGGGCAAAAGACTGGTGATGGTCCCCGGTGGCTAAGTGGCCCTAAAAAGGACTCCCTGCCAAGGAGACCAGGCCCTATCCAGTGCTGGAGATGCCATGAGACGGGACATATCTCTGCCCATTGCCCTCTTACCCATGAGCCCATGGAGTGTGACGCTAGCCGGCGTCAGTCGCTATTTGCGGAACCGTCTTTTGTTGCGGTCACTGGACTAGAGACTGAACCGCAAGTCTGCAACATTACTGTCAATGACTTTCCTGTTAAGGCGTTGCTGGACTCAGGAAGCCTTGTCACCTTGGTGCATGCCAGCCTGGTGACTGGGGACTTTGTGCCAAAAAGACATATGAGTGTGGTATGCATACATGGTGATACAAAGGTTTACCCTATAGTACTGGCTAATGTCGGGACTGAACTAGGCACTGTACAATATGAAGTGGGTGTGGTTAAAAACCTTATGCATAATGTGATATTGGGGCGTGATTTACCACTGTTCTGGGCTCTATGGGGAAAACAACAATCCCCTGAAAGGAGTGAGGAGACCCCTAAGTCTATTGCATTACCCACGGTAAATGATAAAAATGTACAGGATGAAAATGATGCTTTTCCTTTGCAGGTCCTGGCTGGTGAGGAAGAGGCTCCTCCCACTGCGCAGAATGTTCCAGACTTAGAGGTGTCTAGGGATAATTTTGGTACTGCACAATTACAGGACCCAACTCTCAAAAATGCGAGAGAGCAGGTCACTGTTATGAATGGGACCTCAGGAACCAGAAGCTGAGAAAACATTTCCACATTTTTCTATGACTAATGATCTCTTCTATAGAGTCACTAAGATTAATGATGAGGTGGTGGAACAGCTTCTGGTGCCTAAGTCGTACCGGCGTCAGGTACTCGACATGGCCCATAATCATGTCCTTGGGGGCCACTTGGGGACTGACAAAACGTAGGAGAGAGTCCTCCAGAGATTTTATTGGCCTGCGATTTATGCTGACATAAAAAATTACTGCGAGTCGTGCCCCACATGTCAGCTTAGCGCCCCAGTGTCGCATTTCCGCAGTCCTTTGGTTTCGCCCCCCATCATAGAGGAACCTTTTGACCGGATCGCAATGGACTTGGTGGGTCCCATCGTAAAGTCGGCTAGTGGTCACCAGTACATTCTAGTTGTATTAGACTACGCGACCCGCTATCCTGAGGCTGTACCCCTAAGAAACACTGCGTCTAAGACAATTGCCCGTGAGTTGTTTTATATGTTTTCCAGGGTGGGGATCCCCAAAGAAATCTTGACCGACCAAGGTACCCCGTTTATGTCAAAGGTGATGAAAGAGCTATGCAAACTGTTTAAAATCTCACACCTACGTACCTCTGTATATCATCCCCAGACAGATGGATTAGTGGAGAGGTTTAATAAAACCCTGAAACATATGTTGAAGAAAGTGGTGGAAAAAGATGGTCGTGATTGGGATTACTTACTACCTTACCTGATGTTTGCCATTAGGGAAGTACCCCAAGCATCCACAGGGTTCTCTCCCTTCGAATTAGTCTATGGTCGTCACCCTAGGGGTTTGTTGGATATAGCGAAAGAGACATGGGAAAGCGAGTCCACCCCATACAAGAGTGTTATAGAGCATGTAGCACAAATACAGGACCGTATAGCCACTGTAATGCCCCTAGTAAGGGAACACCTCCAGAGGGCGCAAGAGGGCCAAAGCAGAATTTACAATCGTTCTGCAAGAATCAGGACATTCAGCCCAGGTGACCGGGTCCTCATACTTGTTCCCACGGTAGAAAGCAAATTCTTAGCAAAGTGGCAGGGTCCCTATGAAATTGTAGAGAAGATCAGTGAAGTAAACTACAAGGCGCACCAACCAGGTAGAAGGAAGCCTTTCCAAGTTTATCACATAAACTTGATAAAACCCTGGAAAGACAGGGAATCCTTGGTGGCGACAAACGGTCAAGACTGGTGACACCCTATCAGTGTCCCAGAAGCAGGAAGCTAAGGAGTTCCTGCAGAGAAATAAAGACAAGTTTTCTGACCTACCAGGGCGTACGCATCTCATTCATCATCACATTGAAACTGAGCCTAGAAGCAGAGTAAACCTCAAACCCTATAGGATACCAGAAGCACGGAGGGAGGCGGTGTCAGCCGAGGTAAAACGTATGCTTGACCTTGGAGTCATTGAGGTGTCCCAGAGCGAGTGGTCCAGCCCGATTGTGTTAATCCCAAAGCCCAATGGAACTTGGAGGTTCTGTAATGACTTTAGAAAGTTAAATGAGATCTCCAAGTTCGATGCCTACCCCATGCCCAGGGTAGATGAGTTGATAGAAAGGATGGGTAATGCCAGGTACATAACTACCCTTGATCTCACTAAGGGCTACTGGCAGATTCCCCTCACTCCTGAGGCTAGAGAGAAGACTGCATTCTCCACCCCTGATGGGCTCTTCCAATATGTAGTGATGCCATTCGGGTTACATGGAGCCCCTGCCACTTTTCAGAGGTTGATGGACTTGATTCTGCGACCACATCGTGATTACTCCGCTGCCTACCTCGATGATGTGGTCATTTTTAGCCCGGATTGGGAAAGTCACCTCTGTAAGGTCCAGGCGGTGTTAGATGCCATAAGTGCTGCGGGGTTAACCATCAATGCAGAGAAGTGTGCACTAGCCTTAGAGGAGGCCAAATACCTGGGATACATTATTGGGAGGGGGTTAGTGAAACCACAACTGAATAAAATTGAGGCAATACAGAATTGGCCCAAACCCCTCACAAAGAAACAGGTCAGAGCTTTCCTGGGTATTACCGGCTATTACCGAAGGTTTGTGCCGAACTTTGCAACAGTTGCAGCCCCACTAACTGACCTGACAAAGGGAGGTAAGTCAGCAATGGTGACGTGGACTCCAGAGGCCGAGAAAGCTTTTCAAAGCCTTAAAGGGGTTATCCAGCGCTACAAAACCATGGCCACTTTTCCCCCTACTGTTGTCTCCAGTTCAGGTGCAGTTTGCAATTAAGCTCCATTTACTTCAATGGAACTGAGTTTCAAAACCCCACCCAAACTGGAGACAACAGTAGGGGGAAAAGTGGCCATGTTTTTTTAGCTCTGGATAACCCCTTTAAGTCTGCCTTGTGCCAACAGCCTGTGCTAGATACCCCTGACTTTAGGCAAGAATTTCTGGTCCAGACAGATGCCTCTAACACAGGGTTAGGGGACGTTCTTCTCACAGGTCGTGAATGGCGAGGAGCACCCGGTGATGTACTTAAGCAGAAAGCTATCCCCGGCCGAGAAAAACTACGCCATTGTTGAGTGAGAATGTCTGGCAGTGAAGTGGGCCCTAGAATCCCTGAGATACTACTTACTAGGCAGGAAGTTCAAGTTAGTGACAGACCATGCCCCCCTAACATGGATGAAGCTAAACAAGGAGAAAAATGCGAGGGTAACTAGATGGTTTCTGTCTCTACAAAACATTTTACGGTGGAACACCGGCCAGGAAAATTACAGGCAAATGCTGACGCCCTATCGCGTGTACACTGTCTGTGGGGACAAAACGCTCAGGGGGGGGGGGGGGGATATGTCTAAAAAAGAGGGGGGGGGGGGGGATATGTGGACATGTCACAGGAGAAGTGCTCGAGGGGGTGTACATCT